>NC_056746.1:150730301-150800301 GCF_019279795.1 Protopterus annectens
CTTCACAAACTCATAGCTAAAAAGATATGTGGTCTGAAAAAATATACCTGTCAGAACAGACTGGCAGCTCTTTTTATGTACTCCTCTGTGGAGATCTGTGTCTACTTTTTCGATCCATAAAAGTTCCAGCCTTCTTTGACCTACTGTTCTTTCACAGAACAAATGGTACCCAGTTAAAGGAATTAAAACTTCAACAACAGATAAATAAGATACTCTGACATGATAGATTCATATCCCAACATACACCTCACCTCTGGGACAAACCTACATTCCATGTCAAGCAGAGTTGTACTTTTGCCACCTTCAGGGTAAATCTAGATAATTGTATAGGCAGTCTCAAATTCTCCATTGGTCTATATTGATTTGCCCTCCTTGAGGTTGGAAGGAACTTCTGAATAGGGCATTTGGCTAGGGCTGTAATGGTGTACAGACCAATTTACTTATGAACCAGAATCTTGATCAACATGTGGCTGTTCCAGTACTTCTGCATACTTGCCAGTATAACTTTGGAATTTCCAGTTTTCTTTATTTTCCTTCTGGTTGATGCTTTTATAGTCTTTCTTTTCATAATTTAGAACTTTCTGTTGGTGCCTACATTTTGTCTCTGTCTGGGCTGATTTCTATACCCACTCCTTTCTGAAGTGCTTCTGCTAATCGGAGCAAGGATGTAAACCTGATCTTGTTTTCTACATACTTTAGACTTCACCCTAGGTTTTAATCTGATTATGTCAACGTTTGCAATTCCACTACAGCAGATCTATAAATGAGCCCTGGAATTTATGAAAGTAGGGGGGTCACACATTTAGAAGCATCATGTGGCCTACATTTTGTTTTGTTGCTGGTAACTACCATGTTTCAGGGGTGCAGAATACTGTCCCCTTTTCTTGACTGGTACATTGAAGCTGTACTCAAAATGTCCACCAACACTATAACCTGATAGCACTATAGTGCACCAAGGTAAGGCATCATTGCTTTTAACAGTATTTCTTAACAAGTAGCTTTGTGCAGCCACATGGTAAAACATACTGCATATACCTTTAAGCCAAATGTAATACTAACTGAACAAACAAACTTGAAAATATGGTACTAAAATATGCAAAACAGAAGATATAAATTACATGGTGAAAACATGTGTGTAGGCACCTAGCACAAATTTAAGGAAAAAGTTGAGTGAACATCTTATATTTGATGCACAAAAAGTATTACTTACTGGGTAAAATGCAAACTAGATTAACAGTTAGGTGAAAGATGAAATGTTTTCTGCTCTGTTCTGAATCCCAGGTCAGTTCTAAGATGCAAGCATCTTTTGTTTTAATGTTTTACAATAAACTGCTATTGCCTTTGCCTCCATTTATTGTATTTCTCTGAAATCAGTATAATATTTGCAGTACTCTCTGTGATGTCCCACCACTAGACCAGTAATCATGGAGCTTCAATCCTCACCACTGGCAACAGTGGGAGACACTCAGGAGGACAAGTACACAAACAGTATTTCCAGATGCAGCTCTCTGCATCAAGTGTAATTTCCCTTAAGAGCACACAGAGACCACAGTCAATCTGACGTTGGTTTCTACCTCTTCCTCCAGATCCCCAATAAGACTCCCCACTGGCACAGCTGTAGAGTTGAGATCTCAACTGAGTGACCAAGACAAAACCTCCAACACCCTCTCTGTCCAACCAGTGCTTCATGTCCCTGCCCAAGTAGCTGACACACATATTTTGATTTACGCACACATGCACACGCGCACACACACACACACACACACACACACACACACACACACACACACACACACACATGCATGCACGCACGCACGCACACACACACACACACACACACACACACACACACACACACACGCACGCACGTGCACACACAGGCTAGCAGAGGTTTACAAGCTATGCCCCCTTCTGTCCTGACTACAATGTAGTTCCCACTGCCACCAGTCAACTCCTTATCAGCTAATTTAAGGCCTTTAACACAGGGTGTCCAATCTTACTGTGTAATATTAATATTAACACAAATGGCAGTTTGACCAAGAGCAAGGCTGTTAGGAGTGGTCCACACATTTCACCAAATAAATATGCAAGTACTATCAAAACTTTAATATTTCTGCACAGATCAGCCACAAAGAAAAGTTTAAATATATTTAATAATAAATAATAAAAGAACAAGACAATACTAAATATATATTCACAGTGACATCAGAGTTCAAAACCACAGGAAATATTTAAAACAATATTGCAGGCACGGCCGGCCTTAGGCATAGGCGAACTAGTCAACCGCCTAGGGCGCCGTACAAGCCAGCCTTGTAAAGGGCGCAATTTATTTATCTTAATGTATTTTCATCAGGCCATAATGTTTGCACTTTTCTCGTTGCTCTGTCTCAGACTCTAAGTCAAGGTTGCTGGAACCATACAGCAAGGGGGGCGAGTGCCCACCCACTTTTACAGACGTAGCGGAGCCTTCAGCAATTAAAAAAAAAGTTCTTTTACTACGTGATACAATGAGTCTTCTGTTTAAACAAGAAACATTGAGCTGTCATTATTCTTGTTTTCCTTAAATGCCCCCTAGAAACCGGAGTTTTTCACATTGTTGTAAACACTGGATACTTGATGGCAGAATGTGGGCAAACGAGTGAAAAGGCTCCTTCATGTCTGTAACCGGACAGCCATTGCTAATTATTTACACGGCTCTGGCAGATTTTGCAGCCATGTGCAATTTCCCTTTTTGCCTCTTAAAGCGTAGAAGGATTGTCAAATATAGAGCCACATGATGTGGTTTTAGTTTCAGAAAGTAAGGTGAGCTTTGTAAGGTTTGCAGACAGCTGCTGTTAAAGCTCCATCAAATCCTCCCCATTGCTGGTGTGAACAGGTATAATTCAGTGTGCATAACATGCAGCTAACAGAATTCTGAAATCATGAATATCTCATAACTGAAACAGAATATGTAATTATAAACACGCTATTGTGTGTGTCATGTGTAGATCGGTGCATTGTGGAAACGAGGAGTGTGCAGAGTTTGTACTTTATACCATGTGTAGATCGGTGCATTGTGGAAACGAGGAGTGTGTAGAGTTTGTACTTTATACCATGTGTAGATCGGTGCATTGTGGAAACGAGGAGTGTGTAGAGTTTGTACTTTATACCATGTGTAGATCGGTGCATTGTGGAAACGAGGAGTGTGCAGAGTTTGTACTTTATACCATGTGTAGATCGGTGCATTGTGGAAACGAGGAGTGTGTAGAGTTTGTACTTTATACCATGTGTAGATCAGTGCATTGTGGAAACGAGGAGTGTGTAGAGTTTGTACTTTATACCATGTGTAGATCGGTGCATTGTGGAAACGAGGAGTGTGCAGAGTTTGTACTTTATACCATGTGTAGATCGGTGCATTGTGGAAACGAGGAGTGTGCAGAGTTTGTACTTTATACTATTTCCTTTGAAAATGCATGCCACTGATAGAGGACAGCACTTGTGTAAAATGATTGTGCTGCATGATTGAAACTTGAAACATGATATGCACACACAGATATCTTTAAAATGTCAGTGAGAATTGTCTCATATTGGACATAATTATCAGGTTGCTGTTCAGGTACAGTTTGGAGTGGTGGTGATTTAATTAAGATTAATTCCTTATTTTGTGTGACAAGCTTACTATGTTTTGAAAGTACGTTAACTCTAATTACATTTGTTATGTGGCTTATCTTATAAGGTCTTACATTATTTTATTGGTAGAATGTAGTCACACTTGGAAGTATTGGTACTTTGTTCATTTGAGGTCAGATCAATTTATTTCAATGATTAGTTGGGATACTTTTAGGAACTGAAAGTGCTGTACTATAAAATGGGTTCAGAAAACCCAGTTATTGACGTATTTTTCTCACAGGTTTGACAGCTCCCACAGCTGCAAAGTTATGTTTAGTGTACCCATTTCAGTTTACATAAATATATGTAATCATCATCCGCTACTATAATTGTTTTTTTTTTCAAATCATATTTCTGGGCCTGCTTGAGCATCCATCTCTTTCCAGATCCATGTAATCCATCTATTGCAGGACCATTTTTCACTCTGTAATCTCTTAAGGTAGGGGGAGTGGCCGTCCTTTCCAGGGAGAATTTACTTTATCTTAGTGTTTGTGGCTGGCAGGGGAGTATAAGAGATAGGAGTCTGGTGACCCATCATCCGCAGTAGCTTTAGCATTTTTTGTGTGCTCTAATCCACTAGATCTATCAACTAGTTGTACTTTGCGGCCGACAGTGAAGGATGAGAGATACAACCTTCTCTTTCTGTCCAGTTCTTTCAAGTGTACAAACTTTGTCAGTCGAATCCTGTCAGACTGGGGCACTGCCCAAGCCCTGTTCTATAATGTGTATCTATTGATACATATACACACACACACACACACACACACACACACACACACACACACACACACACACACACACATATATATATATATATATATATATATATATATATATATATATACACACACACACACACACACACACACACACACACACACACACACACACACACACACACACACACACACACACAGTGGATATAAAAAGTGTATACACCCCTGCTAAAATGCCAGGGTTTTGTGATATAAAAAAATGAGACCACAGTAAATCATTTTAAAACTTTTCCCACCTTTAATGTGACCTATAATCTGTACAATTCAATTAAAAAACAAACAAATCTGTTAGGGAGAAAAATATAAAAAGCTAAAAAAGTACAATAAGCTGGTTGCATAAGTTGCACAACCTTAAACTAATACTTTGTTGAAGCACCTTTTGATTTAATTACGGCATTCAGTCTTATTGGGTACACACCTGCCATCAATTAAAGAGACTCTGATTAACATCAAATAAAGTTCAGCTGTCCTAGTAGGATTTTCTTGACATTTACTCAGTTGCCTGCTACAGCAAAAGCCATGGTTCACAGAGAGCTTACAGAGCATCAAAGGGCTATCATTGATGAAAGGTATCGGTCAGGAGAAGGGTACAAAAAAATTTCCACAGCATTGGATATATCATGGAACACAGTGAAGACAGTCATCAAAAAGTGGAGAAAATATGGAACAAAAGTGATGTTGCTAAGAACTGGACGTCCTTCCAAAATTTATGAATAAACAAGACAAAAACTGCTCAGGGAGGCTGCCAAGAGACCTACAGCAACACTGAAGGAGCTACAGGAATTTCTGGCAAGTACTGGTTGTGTGCATCATGTGACAACAATCTCCCATATTCTCCATATGTCTGGACTATGGGGTAGGGTTGCAAGACGGAAGACTTTTCTTACACAGAAAAACATCCAGGCCTGGCTAAAGTTTGCAAAACAATACATCAAGTCTCCCAAAAGCATATGGGAAAATGTGTTATGGTCTGATGAGACCAACGTTGAACTTTTTGGCCACAATTGGAAAAGGTATGTGTGGCGCAAAAACTACACTTCGCATCCTCAAAAGAACACCATCCCCATGGTGAAGCATGGTGGTGGCAGTATCATGCTTTGGGGTTGCTTTTCTTCAGCTGGAACTGGGGCTTTAGTCAAGGTGGAGGGAATTATGAACAGTTCCAAATACCAGTCACTTTTGGCCCAAAACCTTCAAGCATCTGTTAGAAAGCTAAAGATGAAGAGGAATTTCCGCTTTCAGCATGACAATGGCCCCAAGCATACATCCAAATTAAAAGAATGGCTTTACCAGAAGAAAATTAAAGTTTTGGAATGGCCCAGCCAGAGCCCAGACCTAAATCCAATAGAAAATGTATGGGGTGACCTGAAGAAGGCTGTGCACAAGAGATGCCCTTGCAATCTGACAGATTTGGGCTCTTTTGCAAGGAAGAGTGGGCAAATATTGCCGATTCAAGATGTGCCATGCTGATAGACTCCTACCCAAGAAGACTAAATGCTGTAATTAAATCAAAAGGTGCTTCAACAAAGTATTAGTTTAAGGGTGTACACACTTATGCAACCAGCTTATTTTACGTTTTTTTTATTTTTTATATTTTTCCCCTAACAGATTTGTTTGTTTTTCAATTGAATTGTACAGGTTATAGCCACATTAAAGGTGGCAAAAGTTTTGAAATAATTTATTGTTGTCTCATTTTTTTATATCACAAAAACATGGCATTTTAACAGGGGTGTGTACACTTTTTATATGCACTGTATATATATATATATATATATATATATATATATATATATATATATATCTAGGGTGTCTGTGTGCACGTCTGTGTACAGTGTCATTTTGGGATATTAGGTGCTGTACATGATACAAACATTGTATAAATACTTAATAGTTTATTTGCATGCATTTTTATTTTAAAGCATTGATAATACCATTGTATTATGTAAATATTGAAAAACAAAGCTTGTGTAACCTCTTTCCTTCTACTGGTTTAGGTTCTTGTAGACTGTTCTGTCATGGTTATATGCTGACAGATCTCTTTAAATTATGCAAGCTCTTCCTGTTTTTGTATCCTTAGCCACACGTTTATTCCTTTATGGCTTTCTAAAACTATGCCCTAATATCTGTTGGAATCATACACTCTTATGAATGCGCCTGGTGGTTGCTCTGCCCTCATTTTTCCAGATAGGTCAGAGGTGTATCTACAGGTAAATTCATTTGTTGGTTCCTCATCTCACACTGATAAGATGGTCTGTCAATAGGCGTACCTTCACCCTGTTGCCTCCAAAAACCTTTATAGCAAGGACATTTTTCATTGTTATACTAATTGCAATATGTATGACAGCAGACGATTTGAACAACTTTTTCACAAGGAGTATTCATTTTATAAACATACATCACCTTTATAACTATAACCATACTGTCTGAATATAGGAGTCTCTGCAATTCCCTGCCATCAATTAAAATGGCAAAATTAATTTTGCAATAGCTGAATTAAATATTCATGCAGACAATGTATTATGTTCCATAAGGTTAGCATTATTAGTGGTATACATATACCTGGTCATAGTTTCACAGGTAGAAATGTGTTGTTATTATTAGCAGTAAAAAAATCTAGCTATGTGAGCCCTTTTCCAGCATTTAAAATGGAGTAAGTCAACATCTGCACTTTCTGTTTGTTACCCAGGTTTGAGACAGGCTTTAATGTTGGCTTAGAATGCTTGGCTTGCTTCATTGCATAACAGTCTCTCTACCACTCTACCAGAACAACATTTTCAGAATCCTTTGGGTCAGTTTGAAATGCCTAGTTCCTTAATGTGACAGCCGAAGCCCTTTTGTCAATGGCTAACATTTCTGTCATTTTGCATTTAGTGTGTTCACCCACAGGATCTAACTATTATGTAAGTATATACTTTAAATCACATAACTGAGAGCTTACCATTTTGTTAGGAGAAAATATCCTGCTATGAAATATTTGGGTTTGTGCCTCAGAGCTAAAACCAGCTTGAACTCACAGTGTTTTTTTTATTTAACTTTATGATATTCAATCCCTTCCACGTCTATGAAGACTTTTAAAGGTTTTGATGGTTTTCTGGTTTATAGGACTGAGAGAATTCAAGTCCAGTCATTCCAGCCACATTCCTTCTGATGGACATACCATTTGAAGGCCACGAGGTACCTCTTCAGGCCTTCCTACCTGGTTAGCTATTTAATAAATGGAGCTGATTTTAGCATCACCATGAATATGAGAGCCACCACCACCCCTCTGTTATAGCAGCAATAATCTGAAGTAGTTGCTCCACCATCATCATATCGGCACAGAAACAAAGATATTATCCAGAAAACTCCCGCCCCTTACCATGGGGACTGCTGTTTTCTCCAACTGGGTTAAAACTGTTCAGATAATGGTCTTTCAGGCAGCAAAAGGTGTAACCCGAGATAACTTTTTTAGCATGGAAAAAGTTGTGCCTGACATTCATTACTCCCATCGATGTGGCATAAAATAATGCATCATAGACCACTAGTCTATAAAAACATTTAATTGTATTAATCAGAAGGAAATACAGGTATTGATTCTTCTTGTATTAAAAGGCAAAGATAAATACAAAATAAAAAGGACCTTTTTTTGTTGGTCTACCAAAGAAAAACAGGATTCTCATACCAAGTTTAAGACAGTCCAAAGGTGCTTTCAACCAGTTTCCTTTCTTACATATAATGGAAGCTGTGCAGACTTCATCAGGTTATTCTAGAATGTCTTCTTTACTGCTGTACATTCCAAAGAACCACTGTTCCATGCACAAACTTACCCTGCATAAGTCTAACTTAGACTAACAGAGCTATAGCCCTAATTTTATACATAATTTAAATAGAATGATTGCTTTTTAGCAGTTATTCCTGTGGGATACTTCTGTAGCTAAAACAAAAATGTAGCTGCCTGTCTTAAAGAAACAATACTATTTATGCTATTTATAATGCTAGTCTAGTTACAGCAGTTATTATTCACATTACCTTAATTTAGTTTTACATTTTAACATGTCTTTGTACCTGAATTTCATCTCCATCTATACCATCCCCAACTTTTGTCCATCCTAGTTTCTCCCAGTCTTTCTCTACCTTCTTTAACCACTATATTGTCTACATTCTTAACTGTATATTTAACTGCTGACATATGCTATCAGTACATTTATTTGTAACCTTCATTACTGATGCATTCTATTCCTGTACATATGTATTTTGTACTGGTTTTGCATATGCATTCAAGAATGTTTATGGATAGCTGATGTTTTGTTACTTCTGTTATATAACTGTGGAGCTTTTCTTCTTGGGCCACTAATAAAAATGGCCTTTTAGCTCACTTGAATTACTCAGGGTCAACAAGTGGAAATAAATAAACAAATCATAGGGCAAGAACTACCATACCATGTTAACATCTCTCTCTCTTTCTCTCTCTTTCCCTCTCTTTCCCATTTACAGATCATGTGGTACACTGGGCAATGAGCACCTTTCAGCGCTCATTGTTTCTGTAGCAGTTACAGCTTTTACGGGCTCAGGTTGCTAGCCTAAGGCCCAGCCCTCCTCGGAGGGTGCACCACACACATACACACGCACACACCTAAGGCCAATTTAGAGTGTCCAATCCACCTACTGCATGTTTGGAATGTGGGCAGAAACCAGAGCACCTGGAGGAAACCCATGCAAATGCAGGGAGGACATGTAGACTCTGCACAGATGGCACTCCAGCTGAGAATTGAACTAGAGAACCTCTAGCTCTGAGGTGACAATGCTAACTACTACATCACTGCTCCACCCTTACAATATATACTCACACATTTATTTATGTGTGTGTGTGTGTTTGTGTGTGTGTGTGTGTGTGTGTGTGTGTGTGTGTGTGTGTGTGTGTGTGTGTGTGTGTGTTTGTCTATGTGTATCTATTATACTATAGCTCTATATATGGGTGCATGATAACTTACTGAATAGTGGTATACTGTACTGACAGTCTTACAATATATACTCACACATTTATTTATGTGTGTGTGTGTGTGTGTGTGTGTGTGTGTGTGTGTGTGTGTGTGTGTGTGTGTGTGTGTGTGTGTGTGTGTGTGTGTGTGTGTGTGTGTTTGTCTATGTGTATCTATTATACTATAGCTCTATATATGGGTGCATGATAACTTACTGAATAGTGGTATACTGACAGTCTTAATACTGAATGCAAAATTCTGAAATGACAAAATATTGAAACTTTGCAATGTTGAACTCAAAATACCTGCTAATAGCATTCATGTACTACATACATATGCTACAGCAGTGCATATCTAGTTAACAAACAATATCACTCCACTGTGAGTGAAACTCATTAAGAAGCCCTAAGAATTCCGCAAGGTGGCAAGTCAAGCTATCTTATATAGGGGAGTAGATATTAGGTCAACATTTCAACATTTCAACATTTTGACATTTCAGAGCTGTACTTTCAGTACTAATACTTTCTATGTATTATTTTTCAGTAAGTGACAATGACCCTTAAAAATATATATATACATGTGTGTGTCTATATATATATATATATATATATATATATATATAAATATATATATATGTGTGTGTGTGTGTGTATGTATATATATATATATATATATATATATATATATATGGGTCTACTTCATATGATCGACAGACCATTTGATCGACATTCATTTGGTCAACAGCTCATTTGGTCGACAACCAGTGTTCAAGGCACTTAACAGGGATTTGCCCCCTCCCCAATGTTGTGTGACCCTGGAGTTGTTATATATAGTTAGGGGTGTGTGGGGGGCACAGCCTATTTTCGTTTAAAAGCATGAAAATACAAGAAAAACTACAGATTTTAAACTGTGCCCCCTAACTATATATATCAAGACCGCCCATGTGGGGGAGTTCTGTCCCCCACACCCCCCTAAATTAAATATGCCAACTCCAAGCTTGTACTACAGTGGGGGAAAGTTAATTTCCTAACCCCACTGTAGTGCAATCTCAGAGTTGGCATATTTAATTTATGGGGGGTGCAGGGGGAATGGTCCCTCTGCAGAAATGTAGTACAAAGTGTATTTACTACTTTGGTGTTGTTTCAGGTGGAGGGGATGTTATTTACATGTGATATGCAGGTTTTGAATTTGTGATGCAAAGTTTCAATGTTGTGAAATTCGATGTTATAAGTTTTAAACGTTATGGGTTTTAGATGTTATGGTCTCAATGTTCTGAGCTTAGATGTTATGACCAGTCAATGTTTTGAAGGAGATCCATATATATATATATATATATATATATATATATATATATATATATATATATAGATGAGATATATATATATATATATATATATATATATATATATATATATATATATATATATATATGTATATGTTAGAGTGAAGGTGTTCTTAGTGAATTCACTATAGTACATTAAGGTAGAATAATAGGCCTGAAAATATAGAGTCAGTCTTGTGTTTCATGTGTGCATTTAGTTTCAGGGAAAGACAATGGCAAGGATTCACGAAGCCTCCGTGTAAGAGTTAAAACTCTTACACGGAGGCTGCAGTTAAACGGAGTGATGTCAGCATGCTCTGCATATTCATGAGAGCATACTGAATCACACCTAAGTCTAACACGGTCCGTGTAAGACAGTAGGGGGCGTGTCCATAGGCTGAGCCCTGCAAGCGGACACGCCCCCAGAAGTGTAAAAGTGCCCAAAGTAAACACCCACAACAGAGTCCACGGAAATGTGAATAAACACAACACAACACATGCCCCCACAGACTATGAACATAAAATATATATAAATGAACATGTTATATATGTTTTTAAATTGTAAAGATGTTTAACTGTGAGTGCGCGTTTATGCTGGCGTAAGCGCAGCTACAGTTAGAAGTCAGTGGGAAAGCATATAAGAACTAAATATGCAAAATAAGCCAAGAAGTAATAGCGTAGCGGTAGAGATGTTGGCTGAAGAGCAGGCATTCATGGTTCGAGCCCCACAACACCAATTTTTTTTTCAAAATAAGCAGGAAACAAGTCCCTGACAAATATGTACACATAAAACCACAATTTATGTAAAATGTAATGAAATAGCCCATTTATATTGAAGACATGTGAGGTAACAAGAGAAGAAAAAATGCCAGATGTGCTCATAGCTGAGCTACAGTTTAACAGAGTGAGTGCATGTGCCCGTAGATGAGCAGTGGTTTAACTGGTGCAAAATGAGTGCCTGTAGCTGAGCAGTGGTCTAACATGCTAAATCTATGTGCCCCTAACTGAGCTGAGCGTAATATGAGTGCCGATAGCCAAATAAGGCTTAAACCAGCGTACCCCGTTTGCGCGGAGCTGCGCACCGTGCAAACAAGCTAACCGACGGGCAACATTGAGCAAGCCGTATCAAAACTGCCTTTACACAGACACACCCCTCAGCATGTCTAGACAGTCATGAAAAATAAAAAGCAGTGGCCAGGTTTGAACTCAGGATACTATACACCATAGTCAAGGTACCAAACCACTAAGCCATGACAGCAGTACCTAGAAATGCAATAATAGCTAATATATAGGAATGAATACAAACTGGAGCATCACAATGCAGGTTTACTGAAGTTGATACAATTCCAAAATGGCCAATCACAGATATGTGCGGGAAAAATGGACTATATAAGCCCCATAGGCAGGAATACACAGCATAAACGATTGTAGAACTGACCTGCAGGCAGAATGACAGGAGTAGGAGAGGGTAGTTGCTTTCGAGCACAGAGGTGGGGTGTTGAGGAGTCCAGGTACATGGTCTGGCTCCTAGTCCATAATCATGAGGCCCAACTCATGCAGGGCCAGGTCCTCTGGGGAGCATACAGGGCCGAGGCGTGGGACCAGTTGGCTCATGATCTCACCAGTGCCACAGGGATTCCAAGGACTGGTGAGCAGGTCCGTCACCACCATGTGGACCTGAAGAGATGCAAGCAGGACCAACTGAACCTTTGGATCCAGGAGGCCCGGCAAAGACCCAACACCCCACTACTGAGTAAGTAACATTTAATTATGTATGTAAGAAATTAAACTAGCTGATATTATGGAGATGTGTATTCCAATATTACTTCATTTATATTATAGCTGCAGGTGTCCGTTCTGCGAACCGCAGAGCCTATGGCGATAGGCTGGTGCGGTTGCACCACCAGGCAGGTCAGTAATCCACTACCAGTAACTGTAAAGAAATATAAAGGTATGACAGTCAGCAAAAGAGTGCAGTGTAGTCAGTAAGGAATAAAATCTGCAAGTAACAGTGTGAAAGTGTATGCAAGTATTGCTTGATTACAAAACTGTGTTTCAGCCTGTAAGTTAAACCGAAAATGAAACTGTCTGACATATATTCTGAAATAAAAATGCCCTACCTGTAAGAAAATAGTACACAACCTGCAGCAGGCTGAAAAGTATAGCTGCAGAAGATGATGAAATCACATGTGTGAAATATATCCCTGTGGAAATACTGAAACATGACAGAAGTGAGACTGCTGGAAAGGATTGTAATAACTACTGGTAAAACATGTCAATAAAGCCTAGAAGTACCATCCTGAATAGTAAAATGAAAGCAAGTGAGAGAGTGTGAGAAAGTGTCATGAATCCAGCAATACAGTAGTAATAACCCTGAATAAAGTATACTGCAGTCAAGACAGAATGAAATGCATGTGAGATTCAAAACCAAACAGCAAAATCTGTTCAAAGTGTTGCTGCATCTGGAATGTGTATCCCAAAATCTGGATATGTTGCTCTCAGTCTGCAATATGCAGATAGGATGATTGTCTGATATACCAAACATCCACACTTGTCTACAGCTATATAAAGCAAATGTAGCAGGATGATGTAGCTGAACAAAGCTAGATATGAATGTGTATGAAGAACCATAAAATGTATATTGATGTTGCAGTAACAGTCCTATCACCAAATTGAAATAGTTATCATATAGGAAACTGTAGTTAGAACAGTAGTATGTATATAACTGTAGCTATTAGAAATGTACAGCATATGTATTGTTATTCGAAGGTGTTAATATTACTTTCTTTAATTACCCCACCCTATAACCACATATAACCCATTCCACGTGAAAATGGTATGTGCAATCACAATTAACACCCCTGGACGTTTGTCCTGTTGGGTCATATATATTTGCATGTCCGTTGATGCATCTGCCCTGTTCATACATCCACACCTGATGGCCTGTTGCCATCAATTAACCCTGCATGTTGTTGGACTGTGTATTTCTGTTCAAATTATGCATGTGTTATGCACGCTGTTCAATGGTGTGAATATCTGGGTGTTTGGTTAATGGGAATACAAATGCATGCTGTTACAACTAATTGTGAATGGTATTATATGTCACTAACCCAAACTGTCATGACATAATGCAAAACATAGGACGACAGGGAAGGCGGGTTCCAGCGGACCCACCTCTCCCACCTCAGCTGCCGAGTGCACCTGGCACTAGTGCCGAGTCCGGACCCTCCTCCGGTGGCCCTGTGCCACCTGCAGGTGGAAGCGCTGCAGGGGATGGGGTTCACCCCCTCTCTGCAAGTGTGGCCGGAGAAGAACCACCACTCACCCTCCATAGCATCCGGACTGTGGTGCGTAGGGAGATTCGGGACTCTGTTCTCGAGCCCCTACGCCAGCTCGAGGCATGGGTGGCGCAACTAACGGGCATGCCTGTTGCCCCGCCTACACAGCCCCCAGCACAGCCCCGTCCTGGGCAGTGAAGGAACAGTGGCAACTGCCTATGGGTGGGGATATCAGTTCCACTGTTGCCATCTGTGGGCTCATGGGCTCTGGATATCCAAACCTCCATCCCCGTCAATTGCGTAACCCCCCCCCACACGTGTCATACACCGCCCCTGTATGCATCTTGTTTGTCTTGTCTGTTTACCTACCCAACCTACCTCCCCAGCTGTACCGACTTCCTTCACCTGACATACCACTCTCACCTGAAGAAAAAAAAAAAGGCACTCTGTACCCACAAAAAAATTACGCCCCATACATAGCTGCCCATTCCGCACACATGTCTGCTGGACATGGAACCTATCAATTACAATTGGCTATACAAGTATTATTGTTGTCCTGACACCTCTCTCAGGGGTGGAAGGTTTCAAATGTCACACCAGATTTCATACATATGCACAGCTTTTGCTGATGAAGAAATGGGCAGCTATGGGCCTTACCTATATCCCTCCTGCACATCCCAAGCTTGTTTCCCTACTGTCTTACCCTCTTTGTGACACCTTTTTCACCACTTTCCTGTCTCTCCATTTTCTTTTCTTGTGGGTGTGCGCAAGAGTAAGCACGTTTAAGCGGTTGTAAGCGTGCGCCAGCGTGGAGCTAAACGCCAGTGCGCATGCATGAGCTCCGCGCAAACCAGCGCTAACCCTGTTACAACTGCTTAAAAGTGCCTTAGTCACTTTGATTGACAGGTCTTTTAGTCAGTTCAGAAGCAAAATAAAATCCCACTGGCAGTCCCGAACCCAGGACCTTGGAAACAGTAGTCTGCATGACTTACCACGAAGCCATCACTCTTATACAAGAACATTGTGCTAAAATAAATATATCATGTAATAGTAGGAATGAATGTAAAGGGAATCTAGATGTGTAGTACACAAAGCATGCCATTTAGAATTACTATCAAAACTAGTGGATTTCCACAATAGTAGTGTGTGAACAGAAACAGCCATGCTAGTTGGAAGCTAGTAGGTAATAATGTCACTATAGCACCTTGCAAGCCACACACATACTCACAGCAGGATAATCACTGTCCATACCCCACAACCTCTTACAGGAACATATCTGGACCAAGTAATAAAATATGTGGAGCAAAGGCCCAAAACCAGGGACACATTACAAATAATGTTACAACAAACGCAGACAGTTCAGAGAGTAACAGGGTCTGCACTTTGTGGGATGTTTGGAAGGGTATGAAGTCTGAAACTTAAATGTTTGTCACCATATTCTGACTTGAGCCCAGAGTGATTTGCCAGAAAAAGCTGTGCATGAGATATTGACCAAAATATGAGGCAGAAATGTGGACAACCTGCAAATATCTGTACACATGACGGGTCTGACACCACCATATTTGAATAGTTAAGAGCCTAGACATAGTAACAGTGAATGACTTACAGATATGCCCCACAGACTCCATGTGAAATATACAAACAGTAGGCAGAAAGGTGTAACACATGCAATGGTAACTATGGAGTCCTGAAAGTATTCACCACTTGCATGGCAGAAAAAGTGTAGTAATACATATGCTCATGCTAACCCACAGTCACAACTGCAGCATACCAGACATTTTAATGGGTGTACCCCACTGATATGTACCATTCCATGAGGCACAGAAGAGATGAGCCTGAAAGTCTCTGGGGCCTGCTCAGCAGCATACTCAAATACCCTAATAGATGTCAAGGCCCACACCATGGCCAGACCACACTGCATGCTGTAACACCCTAGCAGATATAGCAAGCATTCCAAGGTGTGAATGTACATGGAAAATAGGAAAGCTACAGCAGCACACTACAGTCAGGACACCTAGCAGGCATACAAGTAGTGACTGTAAAGGGCAACTATTGAAGCCTTAGCAACAAAGTGCAAGCAAAAGTGAAAGGAAAGCACACACACACACATTAACAGTAGTAGTAGTTGTAGGTGTCAGTGTACATACACAGTTAGTACAGGAAACTGGAGAAATGAATGGAGGAATGTTAATCTACAACACACCTGGAAATATGAGAGGTACCAACCTTTACACTCACAGAACATTGTCCACAGCATAACAGCATGGTCCCTGCCCTTAAAATCTGAAAGGGCTACGCCTATCTCACATACCTTTTTATAGCACTGTTCTGAAATCACAGTGAGAACTGCAATCAGTACACAACTGGCTGCATGCTATTAGCAAATGCTGGCTAACAATTGGTGCAGAGGCCATCACATGGGCATATGCAGATACCTACAAAAGTATGCTGTACTCCCAGTCCACGCATGCAATACTTTCATTGCACCCTGAGAAGGACGTGAGAGACAGACAGACAGAGAGAGAGACAGAGACAGAGACAGAGAAAATTGCAATTAAGCAGACACAAACAAATTGTTCAGCAACAGCCACCTGAAAGCTGACAACTGGGAAGTGGAGCAGCAGGACAGGGAACCAGACGGCAACACAAGCAGCTGTGACAAACACAGGTAATGTGAAGTAATACTATAAAGGTCTACATACTGTGAACCCTCCATATGTGTCATTGGTCTGTATCCATATGTATATGAAGATGTGTAAAGGGCAGGGGACATACAGCATCTATCAGTAAAGGCTGTACATACATTTGTATGTGAGAGCATCTATGTGCACATATCAATGTTGGTTGATTGTAGGTTGTAGTGCCATGTACAAAGTAGGTTTCACAGTTATGTATGTTTAGCAGTATGTTAGTGTGTGTACACAGTATGGTAGACAAACATGTTGATATACCTGTCTATCATATGGATACGTATGTATGTCAACATATGTATGTGTATATATATATATATATATATATATATATGATATGCATATATGTATACATACATAGAGAGAGAGATGTAGGAATACATAGACAGATGTAGATAGAATATTGTACAAACATATATATGTAATGCACACATACAGATATAGATATATGTAGATACATATACATAGACAGACTGATCTGACTATCTACAGGTATGACTGTATATGACGACCTTCAACACAGCCTGTCCCACCCCCTCTGTCACTCTCACCCCCTCTGTGTCCCCCTCCACATCTATAGCAATATATGTACATCAATATATATATATATACCCTGCAATAAACCACACAGTGTTAAGAAGCAAGACTCCCCATGAGTACATGTCACACATACCCCTGCTGAATGTTAGTCAGATAGGTAATATGCCATATGAGTCACCCTGTGTAACTGTGTGACAGCAGCAGGTACCATCACACCACATGTGTCACAATGGTCAGGGTAGCAGAACAATACGCTGCTGTAGTCCCAGGGGCAATAGCATATTGTATAGTATTGTATTGTAATGTAATGTATTGTGTTGTATTGTATTGGTATGTTGAGGTGCCTCCTTCGTGGAGTGGAACCACTGCTGCTGTGCGCCAGTGTACAGGTACATATCCTGTAGTCAGGCTAGTGTTACATAGCACTTCTATATGTGTGTTTAGCTCCTGTCAGAGTTTATGTAGCATGCAACTGGGGATAGCATCAGGTCCCATTCATGTTGTGTATTCTGCTGTCCTGAGGGTGGCTCTCACCTGGACATCTGTGATGACAGGGAGGTTACAGTCAGCTGGGATAACTATGTCTTATTTTGGGGGAGAAGGCGGGGTGACACCTGCACTGAACCTGTCTGCCACAATGTTGTCGATATCTGTGGTGTCAGTGAAATATTTGTTGTTGTGTACTAACTATGGGCATAGAGGATGGATCCTGACCAGGTTGCTAACATAACTGAAGAAGGCCTTCTGGTTATCTGTAGTGTCCCTCTTGATTTCCCTCTCAAAGTTGCCCATGGATGTTTGTATGATGGAAAATAGATCCTTACTAGTGCTGCTCAGATGCCCTCCCTTTATGGAATTCAGCTCTGTCTTGCAGTAGCTTCCATCTTCTGTAATACAATCTGTCTATGGCTGGGGTCCACCAGACAGGATGCTGTCCCTTTGTGGAGAGTGTCTTGGTCATATATGGGATTGCATGATCCATGCATTCTCGGAAATGTCTGTAGAAAGCAATTGTGTAGGGGTCAGCATTGTGGGTTGTATCTCCCACTGGCCCAGTGTGCTGAAAGGATACCATGTCACTGTTACAAAGTGTAAAGTTTGCATCTGTAATGTTATTCACTATAGTCGTTTGTGCTGGTGGTGGAGGTGGGATATGTATATCCAGGGCAATCAGTGTGTGGTCAGCTCACAGTAGTTGATGATGTAGGCCATACAGTACCTAGATACAAACCCCCAGAGTGAGGAGGTGCTCTTGACCTGAATCAGTGTTCTGACTGCTGGGGTTTGGTAGTATGTCGTATGGAGTGTGCCAGGTACTGTTGCACAGTTGCTGGCTGAGCACTGATACCTGGCCATTTACATGTGTATCCACCAATAGACAGACAGATGCTACATATGTGAGATATGTTGTATCATAACAGTCGAGTAGCATGTGTAGTATGTGTGCCAAATTCTGCTGACATATATTGCTGATATCAGATTATTTTCTTTCTCAGGTACATGGCCCACCCGCGGAATCCCACTTACTCTACAGCTGAGGATGAGGAGATACACCAGAGCCTGGTGCGGGATTATGCAATACTCTTTTCCCGCACCAGCCAGAATCAGCAGGAGAGGGCTGCACTGTGGCAAGACCTTGTCCGTCGGGTAAATGACATAGGCACACATAATAGGACATATGAGCAGGTACGACATCACTGCAGTGATTTAATCAGACATGTCCGTCAGCGTGCGTCGGATATCCACAGGCCCCAGGTCGCCACGGGTGGTGGGGTGGCTACACATCCCCCACTCACCAGACTGGAGGGACTACTCATGAGTGTAGTGGCTCCAGTCCGCCAGCAACAACAGCAGCAGACATGCATTATGATGGAGGCTGGAGCCACGCAGCAGCAAGACAGTGAACATGCAGGTAATATGCCATATGTATAGTTGACTGTTGTGTACACTGGTAGTTAATGCATGTGTGAGGTGTGTCCTTGGTTTGTAGCTGTCACCATAGTATTTAATGTGCAAGTGTGATATCCTCAATATTAGCAGCTGACCTGTGAAAGGCGACTGTTGTACTACTGACCTGTATCATACTCAGTAACAATGGCACAGTTGTGCCCACTGACATTAGTTTCTTCACGTGTGCAGGTCCCTCTGGTATAACAGCAATGCAGCCTATCCATGCTGGTGAGTGTGTATTAACAATTCCTGTAATAGTCTTGATAGTAATAGTACTATTTGGCTCACTTAGTAGTGCTCTTTGTATGCATGTAGGTGTGTCTGTGTCTGTGTGTTGATATCACGCATACTGAGTACTGTACAATTGTGTGAAACTGTGCATGTGTGCATGTGTGCATGTGTGCACGTGTGCATGTGTGCATGTGTGCACCTGTGCATGTGTGCACGTGTGCACATGTGCACGTGCGCACGTGTGCATGTGTGCACCTGTGCATGTGTGCATGTGTGCATTTGTGCACCTGTGCATGTGTGCATGTGTACATGTGTGCACCTGTGCATGTGTGCACATGTGCACGTGTGCATGTGTGCATGTGTGCACCTGTGCATGTGTGCATGTGTGCACCTGTGCATGTGTGCATGTGTGCATGTGTGCATGTGTGCATGTGTACATGTGTGCACCTGTGCATGTGTGCATGTGTGCACCTGTGCATATGTGCATGTGTGCACCTGTGCATGTGTGCATGTGTGCACCTGTGCATGTGTGCATGTGTGCATGTGTACATGTGTGCACCTGTGCATGTCTGCACCTGTGCATGTGTGCATGTGTGCACCTGTGCATGTGTGCACCTGTGCACCTGTGCATGTGTGCATGTGTGCATCACTGGTAATGTGTAGACATTGTAAACTGTTTCCCTCCCACAGGTTCTGGTGCTGCTCTGGTGTCTTGTAGCAGGGAACCTGAATCAGGTGCCGTGGGTACTGATAATGATGACATCTGTGTAATGGCACAGGAAGGTATGCCAGGGTCCACCGTTGGTCAGCCGATTGACAGTACACAGCTGTCGACCCCATCAATGCGCACAGTTATCCTGCCAATACACCCTTTGTCACCAATGTCCCTAGGTGATGGACAGCATACAGTGGGCATTAACCAGGGTAATGTGGTATCTGTGGCACATGCCTCCCCACACAGCAGCCATGGGCATGGCCCAGAGATGGTACCACACAGACAGATGTCCAGGGGTTCTCGTGGGAGCATCCGTGGACATACTGCCCCTGTCAGATGTGCCCACAGAGGTCTTACAACCTCAGCTATGTTTCGGGCTGTCATGCAGGCACAGTCACATATGGAATGGTACACCAGACAGGGTCTGAGGGAGCTGACAGCATGTCGCACAGCCATGACTGACAGTATGCGTGACATTGCGGCTGCCATCCGTGATTTCACTGATGTCATAGACAGACATTGTGGGGACATATTAGACCAGTTCCACAACTACATGTCCATGAGCCAGGGCGATGGTGGGCGGTTGAGGCATCGACGTGGCCGTATGCCAGCAACAGCAGCAGCTGGCAGTCATTGCGGATGACAACAGAGCAGCAGCCGCCCCCGTAGTGCCAGCAGCAGCCCCAGCAATGCTGGGTCTGTGCTGTCATCAGACCGCCCCAGGAGACCACGTGCATGTGTCTCTGGCCAGGCCTGACAGGGATCTGTGTCCAGTCAATGAACACCTGCTTCTGATGACAGTACCCAGTCTGGGTTGGTACCGGATACAGTCCGTAGCACCCCTGCAAGGCACAGGTACCGTGTCCGTGGCCAGAGACACTGATCTGTATGACCTGGCAGGTACAGTCTGTGTCTGTCCACAAACACCAGTATATGGCAGCCATGAGGTGGAACTGTGTGCATCCATACACACATGCGAATTGACAACACCTAGGGCTACTGCATACACGCACACACTGCATCAACATTGCCCCACCTTCTACTGGTGTCCGTCACCAACACACATACACATACATGTCAATTGGTGGTATCGGTGGCTGACTCAGGCATACCAAGTTCACACCCTGTGCATATGATGAAACTGTGCCACCTCCTGAAATCTGTAACAACTGTGCAGGTACAGGTTAACATGTTGCTGATGCACAGGGTGACCACACAGATGTGTAGTAATAGTATCATGTTGTTACCAGTACTGTGTGCTGAATTAATTGTGGGTATATCACAGCATGCCTGATGCAGTAAGTGTGTGATTGTCATGTCCTGTTGTCTACACCCATGGTAAGTACCATAGTGTATCATCTGCACATGTTGGCATACTGGTGGTAATGATGTCAACAGAAGGCTACATACATAGGTATCACAGGGGATAAGGTAATGAATGTAGTAATACGCAATGATGGACATGTAAATTGCAAGTGGCATGTTGCCCACACTGGACTCTGCAATGCAGATGTTTGAGGATGTTGATATGTGTGCAGTACTACACGACTGGTACAGGACACACAGGATCACCCTAGCACTGCGTGCTCACATCACATACCATGCTAGACAGCCCCAACACACAAAACTAACTGTCACAGGAGGGAGAGTCCCCATATATGTCAGGGATACTGTGGTGGCAGGCCAGGTAGCATACATCCTACTAAGTATGGAACCACTGAGTGAAGGCTCAGTGTCTGTTATTTGACATGTGTATTACTGCAGGTATGAGCACATGGGTTTCCATCCAGTTATTGTACATCCTGACAGTACATGGTCTGTACACTTGTGTGCACTGAGACTGGACCCTAGCCATCTGACCCGTGTATTTCCATGTACATGTGCATAGTGCCTGCATTTTTGCAGTGTTACCTACTGGAACTGGTACAGCTTGTTTGTTGTACAATGGACTACATGCAGCCCTGTTTACTGTAGCTTTGTTTGCATGCATGTTTGCTTGCAATTACCCTGGAATACTGATCATACCTGCAATGCATAGTTATAGAGCTTCTGTGGACTCCTAGTGCCATCTGCATAGCTTACTATATGTATGTCCATGTCCCACTTGACAGGATGTCACTGTTTGTCCTGTTCACATGTACATTGCCTGTGACACAGTGCATATGACTTACCTGGCATGTGTCCACGTGAGCAGTCATATATGCTACTGCTAACTAATCACAGGCACTACACCTTCACATATTCATCTTCTGTTGAGCTACCTGCTTCGCTAGGGACGGCCTGCACCTGCCACCCCTGGGCTTTCAGATATTGGCAAAGGCTCTTGCTACCCCCATAGTGCCTATGTTAGGCAAGGCTCAAATGACAAACCCACCTTCATAGGTATCACAAGGGATAAGAAACTAAGAGTAATGCTACCCAACGCCAGAAGTCTAAACCTCCAGATGCATGCACCCAAAACTCTCCTTGGCATGGAGAACATCGATATCTGTGCAGTAACAGATGCCTGGTTCAGGGCTACTGAGAGCACACCAGCACTACCAGGTTTAACCTGGTTGATTTCTCTGAAACAGTCACCAAGGCCATTGACGAGGGGAAGGTGGTTCACACAGCCTACCTGGACCTCGCAAAAGCCTTCATAACAATACCCCACTTGGGCATTCTAGAGAAGCTCACCAGCTTAAATATAAGCCCCTATGTCACTAGATGGATTGCACAGTGGCTCAAGGACAGAACCCACATGGTTAGAATTGCTAGACTCCAAACCAGTTACGAGTTGTGTCCCACAAGGCTCAGTCCTGGGACCTCTCTTGTTTGGTATATATTTATTGGAGGTACAGGCCAACACGGACGGACTGTGGCTGACCAAATATGCAGATGACTGCGAAATGGCCACCATAGTCGACTCTCCAGCCGACACAAGCATCTTCCAAAGGGGCATCATAGAAACAGACAACTTGTGCCAGAGCCATGGCCTTCAGCTGAACAGTGTTTAGAAAGGGAAATGTGCATCCTGTAGTCTGTTCACCTAGTTGCCAAAAGGGACATTTTCCTCACACACACTAACCCCCCTCACACTCAAGACGGACACATTAGCAGGGTGTGCTATTCGCATTACTGGAAGGTTTCCCTTCTCTTGCTGTACTTATAGGGTGCTGATATCATCAGTGTTTAGAAAGGGAAATGGGCATCCTGTGGTCTGTTCTCCTAGTTGCCAAGAGGGACATTTTCCTCACACACATACTAACCCCCCTCAGACAAACACACACACTTGCCATTTGCAGGATTCAAACCCCTACCTAACTATGCTGTGATATTTGAGACGGATGCATTAGCAGAGCGCGCTATTCGCATTACTGTGAGGTTTCCCTTCTCTTGCTGTACTTATAGGGTGCTGACATCATCAGTGTTTAGAAAGGGAAATGTGCATCCTGTAGTCTGTTCAACTAGTTGCCAAAAGGGACATTTTCCTCACACACACAAACCCCCCCTCAGCCAAAAACACACATTTGCCAATTGCAGGATTCAAACCCCTATCTGACTATGTTATGACACTTGAGACAGACACATTAGCAGAGTGTGCTATTTGCATTACTGGGAGGTTTTCCTTTTCTTGCTGTACTTATACGGTGCTGACATCATCAGTGTTTAGAAAGGGAAATGTGCATCCTGTAGTCTGTTCACCTAGTTGCCAAAAGGGACATTGTCCTCACACACACTAACCCCCCTCAGCCAAACACACACACTTGCAGGATTCAAACCCCTATCCAACTATGTTATGACACTCGAGACAGACACATTAGCAGAGTGGGCTATTCGCATTACGGGGAGGTTTCCCTTCTCTTGCTGTACTTATAGGGTGCTGACATCATCAGTGTTTAGAAAGGGAAATGTGCATCCTGTAGTCTGTTCTCCTAGTTGCCAAAAGGGACATTTTCCTCACACACACTAACCCCCTTTATCCAAACACACACACTTGCCAATTGCAGGATTCAAACCCCTACCTAACTATATTATGACACTTGAAACAGACGCACTAGCAGAGCACACTATTAACATTACTGGGAGGTTTTCCTTCTCTTGCTGTACTTATAGGGTGCTGACATCATCAGTGTTTAGAAAGGGAAATGTGCATCCTGTAGTCTGTTCAACTAGTTGCCAAAAGGGACATTTCCCTCACACACGAACTAACCCCCCTCAGCCAAACACACACACACTTGCCAATTGCAGGATTCAAACCCCTATCTGACTATGTTATGACACTTGAGATGGACACATTAGCAGAGTGTGCTATTCGCATTAGTGGAAGGTTTCCCTTCTCTTGCTGTACTTATAGGGTGCTGACATCATCAGTGTTTAGAAAGGGAAATGTGCATCCTGTAGTCTGTTCACCTAGTTGCCAAAAGGGACATTTTCCTCACACACACTAACCCCCCTCAGCCAAAAACACACACTTGTCATTTGCAGGATTCAAACCCCTATCTGATGATGTTATGACACTCAAGACGGACACATTAGCAAAGTGCGCTATTCACATTACTGGGAGGTTTCCCTTCTCTTGCTGTACTTATAGGGTGCTGACATCATCAGCGTTTAGAAAGGGAAATGTGCATCCTGTAGTCTGTTCTCCTAGTTGCCAAAAGGGACATTTCCTTCACACACAATTATACACACACTAACCCCCTCAACCAAACACACACACTTGCCATTTGCAGGATTCAAACCCCTACCTAACTATAGTATGACACTTGAGACAGACACATTAGCGGAGCATGCTATTCGCATTACTGGGAGGTTGCCCTTCTCCTGCTATACTTATAGAGTGCTGACATCATCGGTGTTTAGAAAGGGGAATGTGCATCCTGTAGTCTGTTCAACTAGTTGCCAAAAGGGACATTTCCCTCACACACACTAACCCCCCTCAGACAAACACACACACTTGCAGGATTCAAACCCCTACCAAACTATATTATGACATTTGAGACAGACACATTAGCAGAGCGCGCTATTCGCGTTACTGGGAGCTTTCTCTTCTCCTGCTGTACTTATAGAGTGCTGACATCATTGGTGTTTAGAAAGGGGAATGTGCATCCTGTAGTGTGTTTTCCCAGTTGCCAAAAGGGACATTTCTCTCCCACAGACTTACACACACACCAACCCCACTCATTCACACTGAACATTTACAGGATTCAAACCCCTACTTAACTATGTTATGACACTTGTGACAGACGCATTAGCGGAGCGCACTATTCACATTATTGGGAAGTTTCTTTTCTCCTGCTGTACTTATAGGGTGCTAACATCATCGGTGTTTAGAAAGGGGAATGTGCATCCTGTGGGGAGGCAGATGCCACGCACACTCTGGCTAAGCTGTCATTCCTTAGGGCAAACAGCCTAGTGTTGACCTCTACACCCATATGTTTAATTGTCAAATGCACATTATTTGTTGCTGATAGACTGTTTGCACATCTTTATTGCCATAGCATTCCCTGTTTGTATGAACAACTTGTGCATCTGTGGAAGATGTTTGCATATGGGAGGGATCCACTATATCACGTATGTCTCTGTAGTCATTTAACTGTGTGCACTGGGCAGACTGCTGTAATGTGGTTGGTTCCTGGAATAACATGTAAAAATACCAGATATGTGTGTCCAACTGCTAAACTGAGATTTGGCCTAAGTGTGTGAGCATGCCCAGTTCAGCCTTCCCATGGCATGTTGTCTGACATATGTCTCATTTATCAAAGTGTGTGAGCATGCCCAGTGTGAGCATTCCATATGTTGGACTCTGCAGCCCACCACATTTGTGGATGAGTGTGAACTTCAACAAATATCACCCGTTTATGGTTGTGTGTTGTGTGTCATGTTGTGTAGTTACTGTACAACTGCTTTGTGTGTGAACACAACAGGATTATACTGTGCCTGGAGTGTTTGCATGGGATACTTTGCATACAGTTGTCAACATCCTTTCACACTGACCTAACACTGTAGTACTGTATAGTGTACTGGTAGTACTTTGACTGTGGTGGACAGTATCCTGGGCTTTAGTGCTATCACTGCTTTACATTTTGATAGTGAGCACAACAGCCTGGTTAGGGGCCAGTTGTGTACATCTGACCATGTTGCATTCTGTTCAGATATGAACTACTTAAACCAGGCTTGTCCAACATTGGCAGTGTATTCCACAACATAAGTGCACATTTGCAAACACTAGCGATGTGCCCTAGTCCATGTCTAATGCTAGTTGGAGAGTGTGTTTGTCCTTCAACACACATTGTAAGTGGAGTTTGCCATGACATATGTCATGGTTAGTATACTGTGCCCCTGTCTACCTGTGACATGACAGTGATACCCAGGATAAAGCTACCATCTCCCATCCACTCATCAAGATTCCTATTGAGGAAGATTGATAAGTGACTCTATGGGTAGCCTGTACTGGGAGTTCACTCATGGGTGGGGGTGGCTTCTGTGTTATGGATCATGCAGTACAGCTTGTCCTATGTAAGTCAGTGCTGGGGTTCAGGTCTCTCATGTGCATAGCTCACTGCCATTCAGATTGTACAAGGTGCAGCATGTTTATTGATACCAGCAACACAGGCAACACATGGCATCTGTGCAAGCTCTGTGATACTCCTGGTGAGGTACTGTTGGGGACTTTAAGGTTGATGGAGGTGTCTGCTGAGGTACATCCCACAGGGGCTATTGTAGTCAATTGCACCGCTGATGAAGGATGACTGCAGAGCCACAATAACCTCCCCTTATCTAGATCTGACAACCTTCATGATTAGGTGGGTATATGGTATGTTTCTGTAAACACTACAGCACATGTTTGTCCAATGCCGGATATCTATCACCTTGTGTCCCCAGGTCTCTCATTACATGTTAACTACATAATGGGTTAACACCTATGTGGTAACTGGTGGGCACTTACTGTATATCCACGGGGGTTGACTATACACTTTTCTGCAATTAGCTTGCTGACATGGCTATGGCATCAGTTGTCTGTTTCTATGTGGCCCTTTTGTGGGATGCTTGTGTCAGCTGGTGGATCATATGTGGTGAGCAGTTTGTAGTCCTCTGCAAGCATGTTCAGACACAGTCCTTCCATGTTTGCCTGTACCTATGGGACATATATACCAGACGAGGGAGATCCCAGGACCAAGCCTTGGGGGATGCCAGTTATATCTGGTTTGTAGTCTGACATGGCTGCAGCATGTCTGACCATGTCTGTTCTGTCCTTGGTCTGGTTTGCAGCCCCTCTACTGACATAGGGGTTTATATTTAAGCTGGTGAGCTTATCTATAATGAACACGTAGGGTATTGTATAGAAGCCTTTGCAAGGTCCAGCTACGCTGTGTGGACCACATTGCCCTCATCAATGACCTTAATGACTGTTTCAATTGAGTCAAACATGTTTAGGGCAGGATCTGCACTTAAGAAAGCCACACTGGGTAGGGTCCGTGTCAGTAGGTCCCCAATATCTTTATGTCTGTGGTACATGCTGATCCTTTCCATAGCTGTGCAGACCGAGCTTCTCAGGATTCTGGGGTAGTAGTTTTCAGTATCCATTCAGGCAACACCTTTGTTGAGAAGGACCACTGTTGTTTTACACTGCTCTTTGGGTACATATTCTGTGGTAAGGCTGACATTGAGCAGTAGTGTGATTTGGCATTCCATTCATCTTGGAGTCCATGTTACACTAAGCCCAGGACACCATCTCATACCATTGCTGCTGTGTGTTTTGCTTTGTAGATGCTGGCTGTTACCTCAGCATCTGCAATGTCAGGGGGCCAGCAGTCTGCTGGGATAGATATTCTGCATTCGGGGGGGGTTTGCACTGCACCTGTCAGGATGTATGTTGGCAATATGTGTGTGTGTTTGTGATATTTGTGTGATTCAGAGCATATCTGTGAATTCCCAACATGGTTCCTACCATCAGTTGTGAAAGCCTTGGGATTATCCTTAGTGTCCTGTACAATTTGTATCTTCATAGGTTCATACTAGGCTATCCACCCTAGGGCATTTGTTAGCCTAGCCAGAGTGTGTGTGGCTTTTGCCACCCCTTGCTATGTGAATATTATGGCCATTTATGATTTGCTTTGCTGTGCCTCTGTCTGGACATGACACAGTGAAGACCCCCAGTGTAACTCTACAATCATCCATCCACTTGGCAAGATTCCTGTTGAAGAGTGTCAGTGAGGGGCTCTGCCTAACATGGAGTGGGATTCTGGTCCAGGGTGTGGGGAGCCTCTGGATTATGTATCTGTCCCACCAGCACATCCTATTTCATTATTTGTTGAGGTTGACATCTCTCACTCTCACAGCTCCGATGGCTTTGGGTTTTCTGGGGTGGAGCATGTCCATTACTCCTGTGTTGGGCATGGCCTTCTACAACAGGCATGCAATGCCTCTGTGTAGGCAGTATGTGACTGCATTCAGCTGGGGTGTCTACAGCCAGGCAGCATATGACATATATTTGAGACCCTTTATCCTCTTGGTGAGGTACCTTTGAGGTCTTTCTAACTGCTGCAGGTGTCAGGTAAGGTACAGCCCATATGAGGCATTGTACTAGATTATGGGCATGATAAGAGAACAGTATAGGGGCACAATGACCTCTGTTGACGTAGATGTGAATCCTTTCCTGATACGGTGTCAAATGTAGACAGTCTTCCTAGCCACATTGGCAATGTGGGTGTCACATAACAGGTTACTGTCCACTTGTGTCCCTAAGTCCCTGGTTACTCCTTCCATACATAATGGTTTACCACCTATGTGGTAATTTGTGGTACCTTGTTTGGTATTTGGTGGGACATTCATACTGTCCAGTGTCTTCAGGATGGCTGGGTGGGGTTCCTGTGTGTGAGAGTGTGGTCTGTAGCATGCTACAGACTGTACAGCAGTCTTGCCTACAGTTAGTTGCATATGGGTGGACTCCAATGCCTTGTGCATTGTCGGTTACCTGGATGTATGGGTGTCTGTGCTGAATATGGATACTCACCCTCCTTTTATGTTTTGTTCCAGGATTTGGGGCCATGACACATGATATGTGGTATAACCTGGTAGTGCTGGTGTGCTGTCAGGAGGCTTGCAGCAGGTTTCTGTCACTGCACAGACATCGATGTTCTCCATACTGGGGATGGCCTTGGGAGCATGCATATTGGGGTTTACACATCTGGCATTGGTCAGCATTACCCTTATGTTTCTTTCCACTTATGTTTTCTAGGGTGGTGGGTCAGTCTTTTCAGCCTTGCCTACAAAAGGCTCTATGGAGGTGGCAAAGGCCTTATCCAATATCCAGATGCCCAGGGGTAACAGGTGCAAGCCATCCCAAGAACAGCTGTGTGGCTTGTCAAGCATGACATCCCAAGCAGACAGACATTGATCCCCTTGAATGACACCAGTAAGTGTGCCACTTGCTATGACTGATCATTCCGTGTTTGTACTGTGGCATTATTCTTGGTAAGGGTAGGATGCTGCAAACAATGAGTGTCATACCGGCCTGGACTACATAATCAGAGAGCTCATCTATGTCTCTTTTCATGTAGTCTAGGGAGGTACATCTCAGGTCATTCACACCAGCATGGACTATGACTGCATCATATTTTTACTTGCTTTGGAGTGACCTGCATACTTCTGTTATGTGGCGTATTGTGGCAGCCTACAGGCAGCTTACTGTACCCTTTCCCTTGCTCAGTCTGGTGTGCGGGACAGCAGTGTGTATGACTATGGAGTCACCTATTACAACTGTATCAGGCATGTTGTTTCTCCTTCTGGCCTGTGACTGTTTGGCACACCAGCTTTGTGTACTATGTGTTGCATGTGCTATGTTTGGAGGTTGTTTGATTGGGTGTCTGCTTTAGAGGCCTCTGTTGGTGTGCTGTGTTTGTAATTTGTGCCTCCGGGAATGTTTTTCTGTGTTTATGTGTTTGGTTTGCAGTTGTGATAGGTCTATGTGGGACTGTGTTTGTGGTGTGTGTGGTTAACTTCTCCTCCTGACTAGTTTTGGGAGTACTGAGTTGAGGGAGCTCAGCCTCCAGTTTGGATAGATGGTTGCATCTCTCACATATATTTGTATTTCTTGGGTGGAGTTGGGGGTTGTCTGTGTACTTGGGGCAGGTGTAACATTGCCTCAGGATTCACAGATTCAACTTGTTGTGGCTGGCCTTAGTGGATTGTATGTGTGGACAGATTTTATTGCCATACTACTGATCAGTGATTACTTCATTGTTTATGTTTGCTCTATCATGTAGTAGCTTCCTCATTCTCTTGAATGGTTTGGTTATGGCTGGTGTCCACCATGCCAGATACCTGTGTGTATGGCATTGTGTCTTGTTTTAATTTAGGATTGCATAATCCAAGCATTCCTGGCAGTGTTCATGGAATGGCTGTATTACAGGTTCTGAGGTGTGGCCCATATTTTGCACCTGCACAGGACCTTTAATGGATTCCACATCAGTTTGGAGGAGTGCAAATATTGCTTAACACATGTTTTCCACTGTGGTTTTCTGGCCAGGGACTGTGGTCAGGATTTGGATATCCAGTGTGATTACTCTATGGTCTGGTCTTACCAGTGAGCAATACACTTCTCATCTTGCCATCCAGTACCCATGTTGCTGATTATCACATCCAGTATGCTTACCCCTCTTGTGGGAGTGGTACATTGTTCCTGGGCCTTTTGGTTTATGGATTCTATGAACTTTTGTCCTACACTGTTGGAGCTAGTATAATGCTCCCAGTCTATGTCTGGGTATTTTCAGTCACCCAATATAATGTGGTTTGGAGGACTTGATATATTCATGTATTCCAGCATAGGCCAGGTGCAGTTCCTGGTGTTGGGACAGTAGTCTGTAGCAGGCTATAAACTGGGGGGCAGTTTTAGCCACTGTTACTTGACCATGGCTAGTCCATGCTGCTTTTTGTTGTGGTACCAACATGAGGGTGTGGTTATCCTTGACAATTCTTGCTAGTCACCCTCCTTTTGTAGTTTGTTCCATGTTTTGCGGCTGTACAGCACAGTATGAAGTGTAACCTGGTAGTGTTAGGGTGCTGTTGTGAGCCTTGACTCAGTTTTCTGTTACAGCGCAGATATCAACATTCTCCATACTGGGTGAGTTTAGACTGCATGCATGTTGCTGTTTCGACTTATCCCTTATCTTATTCTTATCCCTTCTGATACCTATGGAGATAGGTTTGTGTTTTGAGCCTTACCTATTCAGGGCACACTGTGGGTAACAACAGCCTTTGCCAGTATCCATACGGCCTGCACTGATAGGTGCACACCAGTCCTAGCAGGTGGAGCATCATGTCATGCTCAGCATGTCATCCCAGACTGGCACACATTGGATCCCCTTTGACTAACTGCGATACTTCAGTCAATTATTGCACTTGATCATCTCATTGTCATACTGTGGCATGATGCTTGGTGAGGGTAGGATGTTAGTCAGGGTTCTCAGGTGTGCATATAGTACATGGTGTTACATTACTTAATTCATGCCTCAGGTGGTGCTGCAGGGCTGCCTCTGTCGGATGCGCATATTACACTTCCCTGTACATGTTTGTGAGCAGGTCATGTCATTGTAGGCATCCATGTTATTATTTGAGTGAGTCAGAGGGGGTATCATTCCCAGGGTTCCTACTGAGCCAGTGTATGTGCTATGCCTTGCCTCTGCCAAGGCCAGGGCATACTGGGCATGCCTCCTTCTGCCTACTGGGGCAGGCTCAGGTTGTTCCTCCTCCGAGTCACGCCCTGCCTGTGATGGCCTTGGCAATGGTGGGGGGCTGTTTGGCCCAGCCCTATGCTGGTCCTGCTGCAGCAGTTTTCGCAAGATCATATTATGTAGCATAGCACATACCATGACAATTTGGGTACATGTAGTTGGTGTGTACTGCAAGGCTCCACCAGATGTGTCCAGACACCGGAACCGTGACTTGAGCAGCCCAAACACACGCTCTATTACATTACGTGTTTGTGCGTGTGCCTCATTATGGCGTTCCTGTTCAGGTGTGTTTGCGTTTCTGATGGGTGTCATCAGCCACGGCTCCAGTGCATAACCTGCATCCCCCACTAGGTGTCCGTGCGGGATGTCCCCATCGGCAAATGTCTGGTACAGCTGCATCAAATGCCAGATGTGGGAATCAAGGTAGCTCCCAGGACAGCCAGCACACACGTTCATTATTATGCCCTGGGCATCACACACGACCTGGCAGTTGATGGAGGGGAAGCCCTTGCGGTTGATGTATGCCCTACCCGCCACCGGCTGGTGCTTTGATGCATATGTGCGTGCAGTCTATTGCACCCACTACCTCAGGGTATTCCGCTATTTGCTGGAAGAAACGCATATTGCTGGCCAATACCTCATGGGCATTGGGGAAATATACATGATCACCAACATGTGCTGACATGGCATCCAGGAACTGGTGCAGTACCCTGGAGGCTGATGCCTGTGATATCCCCATCATATCACCAGTTGGTCTCTGGAAGGTACCTGTTGCTAGTATTCTTAGGCCAACACATACCTTGGTTTCCACTGGGATGGGTTCCCCTCTGTTGGTTCTGTGTGTGAGGTGTGGCCTGCACAGCTCCACTATTTGCTGCAGGAGGTCTCTGTCCACTCTATAGCGCTCTACTATCTCCAGCTCATGTAACCCGTGGTAGGTGACCCTGGGCCTGCACACTCTTCTCCGTCTCCTCACTGTGGGTTGTCTTGCACCATCTGCATTGTCACCACCCTCAGCAAGTCGCCTATGTCTCATTATGACAGCTATGGCAGCCCCTAACATTTCTGCTCTGAGTTCAGCTTTTTCAGTTTTCACTTCTAATAACTTAACTCCTGTCTTGCAGTGTCTCTTGAGAGAAACATCCTGCACTGCTGTTTGCAGAGTTTTAAGTGCTGGGCTGGGCTACTATTCTGCCTGTGTAATTGCCTGCTTCTAATTGTTTTCACCTGCTAACTCCAGCAGTATTCCCTGCTAGCTTCCTACTAAATCTGTTGCTTCCTTTTTCCTCTCTGTTTCCTCAGGGAGGAGCCGTGTGCAGACCAGCAGAAACACGCTCACAGTGGCTTACACACGTGCACACATGCTTACATGGTTCAGAATCTGCTTATTCGGGTTAAAACGCGTGCACACCCGTGCAAACAGTGTTAAACATCCCCCAACACGCTCCCACATGCTCAGTCTGCCTTACACGCGCACACACTGCCTTACTCGCGCTTCATGGCGTGCACACGTGCGCATGCATGCCCAGCAAGAAACTTTGGTGTAGGCAACAGTGTACACCTTCCATTTCTTGACTTTCTCATGCTTATTTAGTGGCACACCTCGTTCCATGATATCTGTCTGACATGTGTCATATAACTCTGACCTCCAATGAACTGCATTTCTTTCTACCATTCCCCCTTGTGATGTCACCTATATCCTACTCTGTTCCTCCCCCTTCTGTAACTCTTACACTACTCAGACTGTGCTCATTTGCTATGTGACAGTGGAATTCAGTATCCTAACACTCATTTGCATCAGATTGCCTACTAATGCTTAGTTACATGTCTTAGACTCAGCTTCCCCCCCTTAGCAACCACTACACGGTGGCCATGTTGGTTTTGGTCTGCTGGTCCCTGCATTGACATTCCATGTATTGCATAAAACCCACATTTGTGGGTTTATAACCTTCGTTTTTATGTTTTATGCAGCGCAGCCCATTTGCGCTGGGCTGCGCTGGTTTTAAACATCGGCGATCGAAGAAAAAAAAATTATATTTTTAAGATATTTGCATCAGGTTACCTTGCCAATGGCCACTTATTTGCCCATTGGCATGCTGCCTGACACATATGCACCCTTTATTTAGAGCTGACATGGCACCATTATGTTTTAGAGAAACGCACTCAGTTGTCAACTGAGTACATTTCTTCAGCTAAAACGGCTCTTACACGGCTGTTCTGCTTCTGGATCGCTAATCATCCTCATTTGCATGCTATTCGGCTGCAAGTGAGGTGATTAGCTTATCCACGCCCACTCCGTGTAAGAGCCGTTTTAGCTTGTCTCTTACACGGACTTTGGGCTGTTCCTAGATCACGAAGGCTGCATGGAGTCTTACACTACTCTTAGACTCCGTGCAAGCCTTCGTGAATCTGGCCCAATTCATTGGAAAGGAATGATAAAGCATGAGATGTGCAGAAATACAGAATGTTCCTTTCCTAAGGAAAGTATGTATTTGCAAGGGAATGCTAGATAAGGCATATGCAAGACAAGATTTGGGAAACCAAGGCTAAAGAGGCATGTAAAACATTACACGGTTTTTGGTATTATGAGAATATACTTCAGACACAGTCAGTGAAGTCAGGAGGCTAGTTCATTGAGAATGGCATACAGAAAAGATCAAATATCCAGCATTTTAGAATAGAAGTTAGCTTTGGACTGATATGTAAAAGGGTCTCTACAGTACAGACACTTGAGCCTAAATACAGAAGACAGGTCAAATATCCATACTGTTCAGGGGGAAAAGGCTGTTTCTGTTAATATTATTCAGGAGAAGCAGAATATTCCTGCAGAAACTGTGGATATATTTATCAGCACAGTTATTGTTATCTAGAATTCCAGCATTTCTACAGACTGGCATTGTTTATCAACACTTTTATTGAAGACAGTATTCGGAGATTGTTAACATCTAATAAAGCGTCATTAAATGAACTACAGTGTCTGCAGTCCTAACAGATAAATACTTTCATTCCGGTCTCATTTCAGTTGTTTCCAGTTAAATCCAGTATACTACAGTCTTAAATGCAGTGGTGGTGCTGCGGTAGCATTGTCGCCTCACAGTAAGACGTTGTCCTGTTCGATTCTCAGCTAAAGCATCTTCTGTGTGGAGACATGCGTGAATGGGCATACCTTCTTTGAAGGTTGTGCATCAGGGCTGGCAACTCGACATGTAAAAAAATCTACTGCCAATCATTAGTGGACCGGAGTTCCGCTGTGTCGACCCCTAATCGGAAAAAGCCAAAAGACACAACAACACACACATATATATATATATATATATATATATATATATATATATATATATATATTACATTAATCATTCAAAATTAATCTTAGGACTATACTAAGGATATAATGGCTATTAACATCAAAATGAATCTTCTCAGCATGCATATTCAAAGTTCTTCTTTCGGCTTTTCCCTGTTAGGGTCACCACAGCAAAACTCCAGTCTGCTAATGATTGGCAGTAGAATTTTACGGTGCCAGACCGACACCCAACCTTCAATGAAGGCACATCCATTCACGCATGTCTTTCAAATGCCACTCGACCACAGGGAGGACATGCAAACTCTACACAGAAGGTGCTCCATCCGAGAATCGAACAGGAGAACTTTTTGCTGTGAGGTGACAATGCTACTGCTGCACCACCGCAACATATTCAAAGTATTTTACAATAAATTAACTTTTCTGCCTTCAGAATCATTTTTTACTCTACAACAGACTATTTAACTGTTTGGTTTCTTTAACAGTCTTACCTTACATATCCAAAGAGTTAGCAGGACTATGTACAGTTGTACAGTGGGCACCTGGTCTTGCTTTTTGAACAGTTCTTGCCATATAATAGCGTCAGGTAAATACACAACTTCAGAGGACTAGCACAGTTTTCATAGTCTCATTTTGCAGCAGGAGTTGTTGTGACACTTCTGTTAGCTTATCTTCCTGGACCTTCAGCTTTGATGCATTTGTTATATACATCTGTCTGCAAATTATTCTACACAGGTACCCATCTTCCCTAAGAAATACATGAAGTCTTGTTTCAATTGCTTCTTTCAGTTACTTCAGATTCAGGCCACCTTTTTCCCCATTGTTTCTGGGTTTTTACTTTGTGTTCAACCTGTTAATCTGGTCTGCTGCAATTCCTATCATAGTAGCATTTCATTTTCTGCTATCTCTGAAGCATTTCTTTTGTTTTACATTGATTTTTAGCAGTAGCAAAGTAAGTGACACAGGCAATCTACTTCTCAGTCTTCTACCCATCCACAGTCAAGCTGGGGAGAGCCTGAGTCCCTGCAGTGAAAATTTCTGTATTCTAAAATTGTGTGATGCCATTCATTGTAGCTTTTGTTAAAGCTCTTTTTTTTCTGTGAGATTATTCCTTATTTTGATCACTAACTCCACCTGACCATTGTGCTGCAGGCAGTCTGAACTGGATGCCATATGTCTGAATTCCCAGGTATGCACAAATATTCTTAATTATTTATTTGTATTTGTTGACTATAGAAGATTTGACATCAGGTATCTCTTGTCTTGAAAATATCAACTTTAATTCACTAATACCACCTACAATTGACTCCTCTGCAGTTGATCAAAGTGAAATCCCTTGAACTTCATTTGCCTGCAGAAAACAACATGGAGAGACAGAATATTGATTACTGTTTTCCATAGGAAATCATTGCCAGTATGATTTCTAAGTATAAGCCAGCAATGATTCATTTCTTTTAGGAGATTTCTCACTTCTTTGAGTTGGTGCAACCATGGAGCTGTCTATACATCTCTGAAATTCTTTTACATTTTATTCCTGTGACTAGCAACCATGGTTTCACTGAGATCATCTCTAGTTCTTCATCTAGCAAGTCCTCGTGTTTCTCTGGTAAATGTGCTCTATTCTACATATCAGGCATGTGTAGTTATTTGCCTGGCCTGTATTTTATTTGCAAGTCATACTTCTTGATTAAGCAAAAATATCTGCAATATTAGCGATTCTTTGTAAAAAAGGCTTTATAAGTACACTTTCGAATGGGTTTGCGTCTGCTTCCAGCTGAACTTTATACCATAGAATTTCTCCATTTACACACTATCACTAGCAGCCCCTTCTTCTGTCCGAGCATATGTGCTTTGTGTACCCATAAATTCTCTTGGCCCATAAACAGATGTTTTATTATTTTGTACAATCTCAGTTCCTGTACCATTCCGATTGGCATCTCATTACAAGACCATTGATTTGATCATATCATACCTCCATTTTTCAAGTTATGCCTTTTTCTAACAACCTATCAGAGATATAATCTCAGACTTATTAGGTACAAACTTCGCAAGATATTGCATCATTCTAAGTGACCTCTGTAATGCCTGCTGGTCTTCTTGCCTTGTTTTTTGCAGTACTGCAAGGATTGGTTTTGTAGACATTATGACACCAGCATATGATCCATGTATTTCAGGCTTGTCACTTTGCTTTTACATTGGCTACTATTTAATTTGAAATTATTCTGTCTTATTTTATTCAACAATTGCATCTATCCTTTCTTATTCCCTTCTCATATCTGACCCCATACTAATGAATCATCAGTCCATTACCAACAAGCCATACACCCTCATTTCACCATGCACCAGATGTACCACCTCCACACTCTTCCACTGTTTCCAGACATATATTTTATACCCTCAAGAATGCTGGGCAAATACAAAATAAGTTCGAACAAAGGATCCTTCCTTCAAACACATTTGCCAGACTTAGTTGTCTTACCAAAATCTTGGACAACATCTATAATTTCTAACCTAAGTTATAATTTCCCCTCTCACAAATACCCTTTTAACAGTTGGAGTGGTAAAAGACAATGGAGGGGGAACTGTTCTTCATAAATAGATTATGTAGGTAAATATGAAAGCCTAAGCCAAACACTCAAATTATAACAGTTGTAACTGGTTCATCATTAAAATACCACCATACAACTCTCTAGCATTATTATTAACAAGTGCCTTTCTTCCAGCAAACATCTCCAAAAAATCATTTAAACAACTACTAATGCTTCCAAAGCATAGCAAAACATATTTATTCTTGGAGACTTTAATATTAATCTTCTGGGTCATTTAGAACATGTCATTGATGACTTCCAAGCTGATCACAATCTCATGCAAGTACTAGTCAGTCCCAACATACCAAATTTTAAGACAATCAATCCCTTCTAGATCTCATTATCCACAAACAATACTTACATTATTTTCTCTATTAATAACCTGCCACCAAACCCACAGTGACTATTGACCTATTACATTCAACTTTTCCATTTCATTCTATAAGCCTCCACTTAATCTTTTTCATTTCAACCAAAAACTCAAAAGCACATTTCTGTCCTCAAAACAAAGCTTAATTTAATTAGTTGGTCCACCATTTTAAACAACACAGAACCTTCAGATGCCACTTCATCATGAAGAAATAAACTACTCACACCCAGGAAAAACACTTACCCATCATCTCTATGGTTTTCCACAAATCTTTGGTTCACTAAGGAGCTGAAAGCCTTACTACAACTGAAACACTCTGCATGCCTTTAATGGAAGTTAAAAGAATTGACAGATAATAAAGATACATCTTAAACACTAAGACAGCTAGCTAGCTGAAAAAAATCTGTAAAGAAACAAAGTAATGTTTGTACAACCCCAGCAATCTTCAAAACTCTATAAGCCCAAGTGTTTTTAGAAATTAGTAGATCAAATTACTGGTCACTCATTAAACAATAATATATCTTCAAGTGGCATAACCATGGCCTCAGCTGGACTTCTATGTCAAATGACTTCCTTTACAAATTCTTACATCTTCCTCAAATTTCATCAGCTCATCATCAGCCCAGCCTTTGCACTCCTTCCTTTACCCACTTTTTTATTTCTCTTCAATTAAACCAAAAGAAGGTTGAAAAAAAACTACTTGTGCAAATCCACAGTGATACCCCTCAGGAGCAGATAACTTTCCCTTGGTTTATTGCCAAGAGCTGAGAATATCATCCACTCTGATACATTTTAACTTTTTTCTTTATAATACTATAACAACAAAGGATTGAAAACAGGCAATAATTTCAACGTCACCTAAAATGCAATCGCCCTCCGATGATGTCATGCCCATTCTTATTCTTTCTATTTTTGGAAAATTTTTTTCTAACAAACATTATCTGAATTAACCACGTACATTAACATGCTCCTTGATTTCTGGCCAGCAGCATGATTTCTGGTCTGGCCAAAGTGCACTGACTGCCTATTACTCTTTCACGGACAATATACTCCACAACATGAATAAGACCACATTTACTGTGGCTACTTTCATCGACCTAGCAAAAGCATTCAGCCTTGTTGATTACCCAGTCCTCCTTAACTCTCCATCAGTGATAGGAATTAGTCCAAGGAACTTAAGTTGATTCACAGACTTTATTTCCAATACAATTTGCTCAGTCAAAATATGTGCTTATAACTCTCTATGTACACCTCTTCCCAAACAAGTTCTCCTCGGTTCTTTTTTTTTTGTCACCGTTACTATTCTCTATTTTTTATCAACAGACTCTCATTTGACATCTCATCTTTCTGCCATTTTAAATGCCAGTGATTTGGTAATCGATGAAATCTAATACATCATTAACCTCAATAAAAAAACAGTACTACAAAAAGACCTCCGTTTTCTTTTTGTTTGGGCTGCAAAATATCAGTCTATTCCTCAACCTAAACACCACACAAAAAAACATATTATGTGATACAGAACCAAAGCTTGCAATTGTTCCATCTGATTGGCTTATAGTACTCAGCCATCGACACTTTCATAATTTTTTGGGCATCTTGCTTGATCCACAACTGAATTTCTACTAGCACATCAGCATTGAGAAAGCAAAAATCAATAACGTATTTTTCTGGAGAAAAAGTATTTCATATTTCCTGTCACCTGGGAGAAGAAAGGCTATTACCAAAGAGTTTTTTAACACAACTTGATCTAGCTATTATCTCAGCAGCCTCTTAAGAAACAATAGCTATTTGCAGATTCATAACCATGTTCTACAATACGGAACATCACTGTCATACACTACAGAAATATTTGCCTGTTAAATGGGGAATGTAACTTCTACTAGGTTCCCTTCAATTTAAATTCCTAAATTTCAGTTATTCCCCTTTTCTCACCAGACATCTTACTATTAGATTCTCTTCATATCATCTGGGATCTGTGCCCCAAAGCAGGCACTGCCTTACTAACGCCCACATATGTAAGAAGCTCTAATGAAAGCAGCTACGGCTTCTTATCACTGGCCTTATAATACTGCAAGCACTTCCCTCTAGTTTAGAATATCTTCATTTGTACCCAACATTTTTTCTCAGAATAAAGAAAAATCTCTTTAATGAAGCTAAATGTGCATTTCACTCGAGTAACATAATATAAAAATCATCTAAATTACATATTCATTGATTCATATGCAACTTATTCCTCCTCTGTATGTTTCATCTTGCTGCCTTTCTAAAGATTGTACTTATCCGTTTGCCTCACATTTTTCTTTCTTCCCTGAAAACATTGCTGACATTTTACAGAACTATTTTATGCGATTTATACGCATTAATTGCTATGCTATTTTCATTCTTTTTCTTACATTCATTTTCATTCATATTAATATATTTGCTTACCTCAGATTATCATTGTATTTGTGTAGTATATATATATATATATATATATATATATATATATATATAGTTTCACTTCAGAATCTCGAATTACTGAAAACTCGAAGTTCATATGGTCGAGACCATACGATTCAGTTTTCAGAAACTCAAAATCCCGAAGTGAAATAAAAAAAAAAAATACCCAAAGACATAATTTCTGCAGGGGGGCAAACCCCCCTGCACCCTCCCTACTTAAATATACCATCTCCATGATCACACCATAGCGAGGAAATGAGAAATCTCACATTCTGCACGTCTGTATACAGCGCAAAATGGAAGATTTCCCTTTTTCCCACTGTTGCTCGATGTCAGAGTTGGTATATTTAAGTAAGGGGATGGGGGGTGCAGGGGGGCTTGCCCCCTGCAGAAACAATGTCTTTGGGTATTTTTTTTTTTATTTCACTTCGGGATTTCAAGTTTCTGAAAACTCGATCATATGGTCTCGACCGTATGAAGTTCGAGATTCTGAAGTGAAACTATATATATATATATATATATATATATATATATATATATATATATATATATAAATATATAAAAATTTATTGCATTTTATTTTAAACTGTATCTTCTTGGCAGACCTGAAAATGGTCCTTTTAGATCAGTGCTCTACCCTGATTAAGAAATTAAATAAATAAATGATGTTTGGGTGTTTGTAAGACCTTCCAAATCAAAATAAACACATAAACAAACAAACAAATAAATAATGTTTGTAAGATCTTCCAAAACACACACACCCACACACACACACACACACACACACACACACACACACACACACACACACACACACACACACACACACACAAATAAATAAATAAATGATGTTTGTAAGACATTTCAAAACAAAATAAACACATAAACAAACAAATAAAAATATGATGTTTACAACACGTTCCAGATTTTCATTTGCTTAGTAATAGCTCATTGGTATTATTCTGGTCCTAACAAAATCCCAAGTATAGGTTTAAAGAATCTGGATCATACTAGCAGTGGAATAAATGTACAACATTTGGAGCATTCTTCATTTAGCATTATCTACCAAAAACCCTGGTTCACATCTTGTACTAAAACACTTAACATTTGTCATTCATGAGATGACTTCATGAACTGCAAGCAATGGGTAGGTTCGTATAAGTACTATGCTAGCTGTCCTTGTGAGCCATTTTAAGCCTAGGTATGTTCCCTTTTGGTTCTTGAATTAACCTATCTTGTTTGGTGTCAGACTGGCCTTATCCATCCTATGGTCAATAATTATGTATTACTCACAGTGAAAATAACTGGGATCATACCATAGATAATTTGAGGGGACCCATGTGTGGGATAAAGCATTTAGGAGCTGCCTCTGTCCATTAATAATGCAGGGGGCAGTCCTGGGATAAATTTTCTATTACTCACCCATAGATTCAAGTTGCACTTGAATATGTTCAGAGATGAGATTTGTTTTACATGGCTGGGATGTCTGTACGAGAGCAACGGTATCCTCTGCAAGATATACCTGTCCCACACACCATTCTGCTGATGTTGCTGAAGAAGTTTAGATCCCTGAACTGAATTTGGCTGATGCCTTTTGACTTGCTGATGTGCAGTAGGTCCATCAGTACTGGGTCAGGGGATACCTTGTATGCCAGACACAGGTCACCTGTTAGCAGTCTGTAGGATACTGATTATTGTGACAGGGCTTTGAGTCAGTCTATGTAACATTTTCCTTAGGGCTTGTATCCTTTTAGTAAGGTATCTGGGTATTCCAATTGATGCATGTGTGTGGACAGGTACATGCCAAGGGGGACACTATACTCAATGACTGGCCTAATGAGAGCTGAGTAAAGTGAGACAATGAGACAGTGATATCTCTACATCTAGATGCCATCCCTTTGTTTATGTGCTGTATAATATAGAAGGGCATACTTATGACAGTGGACACACGTTGGTTGAAAGTTAGGTAACTGTCCACAGAAGTTCCCAAATGCAGAACAAATGGGTCAGCTCAAAGGGATGCACTATCACTGTGGTTATTCCCTAAGGCAGATGACTTCCCATAGGATGGGATAATGCATGTTTTCACATTAGTTTCAGTCCATGATCCTCAGACCAATTATATTATAGTATTATCCTTCCTAGAAGATGGCTACGTCATTTGAAGCTTCAGTGACTGCTCCTAGGTTATAGTCATCTGCAAACTTGGCCAGCCAGATCCCTTTGATATTGGGTTTTACTTCAGAAAAGTAGATGCTAAACAGGAGAGGCCCAGGCACAGAAACCTGGGGAACTCCACTGGTGGTTGGTCTTTTTGTGGAGGTAGCTTCACCTAGTTTGATATCCTGCATTCCATGTGTGAGCCAGCTAGTAATCCTGCATGTGACATAGTAGTTTATTCCAAGGTAATTTAACTTTTCTAATATGCTTGAGTAGGGGATTGTGTCAAAAACTTTGGCTGGGTTGAGGTATTTGATGTGTACCATTTTACCCTTCACCAATTGCACTGGTGACTTTTTCAAAAAGATTCACGAGGTTGAGTAAGCAAGACCTGCCATTGAGAAATCTAGACTGAGATGGGCCCAGAGTTTAAAAGTTCCCTATGTCCTCATTGATGAGTACCATGATAAATCTTTCCATGGCTTTGCATATGAGGCTGGTCAAATCTATGGCTCTGTAATTGCTTGGGTATGCTGAAGGTCCTCCCTTATGCAGAGGAATGACTGCCGCTATTCTATATTTCGTTGGTACAAAACCTGTATGGAAGCTAAGGTTGAACAGTGTTGTTAGGGTGGGGTGGTTAAACCATGCTTCATGCTATCTAGGATGCTCCCAACGATATTGTCAGTTCCCACTGATACTGTATTTTTAGCTTTTGGTAGAATTTTAGGACTTGGTCTTGTGTAATAACTTGAGGTGAGCCGGTTTCAGGTATATCTGGTGGGATAGACAGAAGGGAGAGGTGGTAAAGTTTGAGCTGAATTTATTCGCCACTAGGTTCACTATATCTTCAACCTCAGTCTAGGTTATGCCATTTACAATCGCTCAGTACATTGCGGCATTGTGTATATCTTCAGCCTCAGTCTAGGTTACGCCATTTACAATCACTCAGCACATTGCGGCATTGTGTATATCTTCAGCCTCAGTCTAGGTAACACCATTTACAATCACTCAGTACATTGCGGCATTGTGTATATCTTCAGCCTCAGTCTAGGTTACACCATTTACAATCGCTCAGTACATTGTGGCATTGTGTATATCTTCAGCCTCAGCCTAGGTTACACCATTTACAATCGCTCAGTACATTGTGCCATTGTGTATATCTTCAGCCTCAGTCTAGGTTATGCCATTTACAATCGCTCAGTACATTACGGCATTGTGTACATCTTCAGCCTCAGTCTAGGTTATGCCATTTACAATCGCTCAGTACATTGCAGCATTGTGTATATCTTCAGCCTCAGTCTAGGTTACGCCATTTACAATCGCTCAGTACATTGTGGCATTGTGTATATCTTCAGCCTCAGTCTAGGTTATGCCATTTACAATCGCTCAGTACATTGCGACATTGTGTATATCTTCAGCCTCAGTCTAGTTTATGCCATTTACAATCGCTCAATACATTGCAGCATTGTGTATATCTTCAGCCTCAGTCTAGGTTACGCCATTTGCAATCGCTCAGTACATTACAGCATTATGTATATCTTCAGCCTCAGTCTAGGTTACACCATTTACAATCACTCAGTACATTGCGGCATTATGTATATCTTCAGCCTCAGTCTAGGTTACGCCATTTACAATCTCTCAGTACATTGTGACATTGTGTATATCTTCAGCCTCAGTCTAGGTTACGCCATTTACAATGGGTCTATATTAGAACATCGAAGTTTCAAGTCTTTGAATGTTCTAATATCGACACCTAGTAAACAAAAAACGGTAAGACCAAAAATTTAGGACATCAAATTTTTTCCTAGGGAAAACATTTGCTGTTCCAAAACACACACACACAACACAAACACACCAAACACACAACAATCCACACACATACACCTAAAATCTTACATCTAAACCTACACTAAACTGTACATAAACCACTATCTACCCACTTACCTTAATCCAAACCCTGACCCTAAGGTCCGTCACTATCGCACACACACCTCACCCGCGCCCTAACCCTAACTCACCTATCTCACCCTAACCCTCACGTCCAAACATTCATACACTTACCTGACCCACGCCCTAACCCTAACTTTCTTATCCCACCCTAACCCTCACGTCCACACAATTGCACACTTACCTGAACCTGACCGTAACTTTCCACTGCAGAGCTGAAAATAGCGAAGCGACAATAACTTTCCCTAGGAACGAATTCGGTTATCTGAAAATTTGCTATTTTCAACTTTCGGTTACTAGATGTCGATATTAGAACATTCGAAGACCCGACACTTCGATGTTCTAATATAGACCCTTTACAATCGCTCAGTACATTGTGGCATTGTGTAGATCTTCAGCCTCAGTCTAGGTTACGCCATTTATAATCGCTCAGTACATTACGGCATTGCGCGTCTGAGATTATGAACATAACTAAAAAAGGCCTTGTGATTGTCTTGGCATGGATCTAGTTCAGATGACTACATTTTAAAAATGTCAAAATTTATATGGTCGAGATTATATGACCAACATTGTAGACAGCCAAAAAACAAGAAACAAGACAGTGTTGCTGCAGGGTCATGCCCTCCTGCACACCACAAACCCCCTGCTAATTATATATACAAGCTCTAGATTGCACTACAGTTGGGAAAAGGGCATATTCCCTGAACCCCACTGTACGCCACAATGGTAAAAACAGTTCAACTTTGTAAAATGTAGATCATGTGATCTCAACCATATGCATTTTGACATATTAAAAATTTGGTTATCTGAACTAGTCCCCTTTGGTGGCTATTCTAGCCCCAGACATTGCTTTGGTGGATTTTATTAAACTCCAGAGTTGTTTGTTTATTTCAGTTATGAGGACTCTTATCATTCTGGGAATTGCTCTTCTTTTAGTCAAAACTCTCTTCCTTTTATTGTAAAGCTTGTCAATATTATGGCTCTACCATGAGGGTTTGTTTTTGGGGTTTGCCCTGCACTGGTTCCTACCTGGTACAGCTGCATCTGTGCAGCTGTTTACATGTTGGTATAGTGTGGTGGTGTACATTTCTGTGTATGCAGTGGAGTTAGCTGGGTTTGGTGGGGATTTGAAGCCTGCTGATGTATCACTTAAGAGTACCTACTTTGATTAGAGAAATTTCTAAAGGTACATTGGATAGAAGGGGTCTCAGGATTCAGTTTTATTTCAAAGGAGATGGCTTTATGGTCAGACCTAACAAGTGATGAAGGTTCACAAGGGTTGATTTAAGATATCCCCATATTAGCAAGGGCAAGATCAAAGATGTTGATCTCCCTGGTGGGAACTCTGAGTAATTGTTCCAGGGTGCCTGTATTAACAAAATCCAGGAATCTCTGTCCTTATCCACTAGTGATGGTGTAGGTTCCCCAGTCTATAGTTGGATAGTTTAGATCACCTATGAAGATGATATTGGGTTTAATACTAAGTAATTCCAGTTGCTGTAGAAAGGCATTGGAGCTTTCTTGGGTCATAGAGGAAATTTATAGCTAGCTAATATATGACATGGGACCTTTCTGATGGTTATTTGGACATGAAGAAGCTCTAGCACATCATGCTGCTTTACCAGCCTGGATGCAAGTCCCTTCTGGATGTACACAGGGACACCTCCACCTTTTTCCCTTCCTGCACAGTAGCTGGTCTAAATGTGTGAAAGGTGTTATAGCTCTGTACAGTAGGACTGCTCTCTCTACCTTTTTAAATCATGTCTGAGTCACTGTACAAACATCTGAATCCCCCAGGGAGAGAAGGGCTTGTAAAGAGTGGAGTTTCTTGTTTAGGCTCCTAGCATTGATTGATTGATTGATTGATTGATTGATTGATTGATTGGTAACACCTCCATATTTTCCTTTAATTGCATCATTATGTTGATAAGTCTATGAGGCTGGCATTCTATAAACAAAGCACTATGGGGGTGAACAGTGTCTTTACCAATAACTGAACCCCTAGAGAGGACAACTGTAAGCCACCCCTGGCGAGGTAGCATGGTCTGTCAATCATATCCGCCCAGCCTGAAAAATATTGGACCCCTTTTCAATGACACCAATAAACAAAGCTAATTACTGAAGTCAGTTATTTTTGTTCATATTGCAGCATCATCCTTGGAGAAGGTAGACTGCTACTAAATGCTTGGCTCATACCTGCCTGGGACACATGTCTGAGAGTGCCATCATGTCTCTCATCATACAGCCCAGAGCTCATATCTGCCTGGGACATGCCTGAGAGCTCCATCATGTCTCTCACCATACAGCCCAGAGCTCATATCTGCCTGGGACATGCCTGAGAGCTCCATCATGTCTCTCATCATACAGCCCAGAGCTCATATCTGCCTGGGCCATGCCCGAGAGCTCCATCATGTCTCTCATCATACAGCCCAGAGCTCGTATCTGCCTAGGACATGCCTGAGAGCTCCATCATGTCTCTCATCATACAGCCCAGAGCTCGTATCTGCCTGGGACATGCCTGAGAGCTCCATCATGTTTCTCATCATACAGCCCAGAGCTCATATCTGCCTGGGCCATGCCTGAGAGCTCCATCATGTCTCTCATCATACAGCCCGGAGCTCGTATCTGCCTGGGACATGCCTGAGAGCTCCATCATGTCTCTCATCATACAGCCCAGAGTTCGTATCTGCCTGGGACACATGTCTAAGAGCTCCATTATGTCTCTTATGCTACAGCCCACAGAGGTACATCACAAGTCACTGACACCCACAGGTACTATGACAGAGTTTTACTGATAGTTGCTGTTCAAAGACTTGAGTGCATGTGTGAATTGAAGGATCACGGCACCAAGTGACTAACCACCACTCTTTCCTTACTTAGCCTAGTAAGAGGCACATCTGTTTGGCTTTCAGTGGAGTCACTTAAAACTAGAATGTTTGGTTGGGGAGATGCTTGACTTACAGCTTCAGCCTCTGTGACCCTGGGACTCCTTGTGTTATGCTGAGGAGGTAGGCTTTACTTCTTAAGGGTGCTTTGTGCCTGTGTTGTTTTCTGAAGGCCTTTGATGTTTAAGTATGCTAATCTTTAGAAACTCGGCATATATATATATATATATATATATATATATATATATATATATATATATATATGTGTGTGTGTGTTTATGTATAGTATTGGCCTTGGATAGGTGTGATGTGTGATGTATTGCTGACGATTTTGGTGTCTGAGTTCACCATGTGTGAGTTTTTGCCTTCATGGACATTATGCATGTACATATTTCACACACTGAGTGATGTTGTTTGTAATAGATGGTAATGGGACAGCATGAAACAATTATTACACTGTCTCAAGATGCCCACCTCAAGCAAGCTGAATACAGAAGTTGTGGGAAGGAGCTGATCCACGATTTTTTCAGGAATGCCTTGGGGAGGACATTGGGGGAGGACTGGAGCACGGATAATGTTTGGGTGGACTTACTACTAAGGCATGTGGAAATGTCTGATCATGTGGTCCAGGGCGTACTGCAGCTTAAGGTCTGTTTATTTGTGCTAGGTGCCAGTTATCTGAGCATCAGAATTGGATTTTTAAGGTTGTATAAATTTTGCAGGTCTCATATATATATATATATATATATATATATATATATATATATAAACCCCTTGTTCAGGCAACCAACACAGCACAGCTGTTTTTCCTTCCCTTTTTAAAGAAAAGCACAATGCTCACAATTCTGGTATCTCCACACAGCTCTGTGCAGGTTATAGCAGACAAGGTATAGCGGGATCCAATCAAATTAAGCCAGTAGTGGAGCTCTGTGACTTCATAACCTATAACAAATCACGGTTCTCTTAGTCATGTCACTCTGAGTTACAGGTCAATGACCCCAGGTAGGTTAGATTTTAGAAACTTTGATCTGATGTTGTCCTCTTCATTTCGTTAACCTGTGGGTATTGGTTCTGCTCCTCAGGACTGACCAGACGCTTTTTTTCAGTTTGAGCTTTCTGGCTTGAGCTCCTCCTCCCTACTCATAATGCTCCACTCCCCAGAATACCTCAGATCTCGTTTGCTGCTCCTCAGGTTAGATCGAGTTCTGTTGGTCTTGAGCTTCTCCTAGTTTAAAGTGGTTGTACGTGCTTAGAATCCTTTTTTCTTCCCTACCTAGTACACTTTTAATTCTTTAGTAACAACTTTTGATCTTTCCTTTACTGTGTCTTTCCTGTCTAGCTTTTCATATTTTCTGCATTAGCGTTTCCTTTCACTATTTAAAAAAAAAAAAACTTTCTTCTCTTTTATTGTGTTCCATTATGTCTGAACAAAAACTTTTAGAGTTTAAAAAGTGCACTTCCTGTGGGTGGAAGATTCCTCTGTCTGACACCCACAGGCAGTGCATTTACTGCTTGGGGCCTAAATATTTGGAGGCTCCTTGTGAAATTTGTAGTGCTTTCTATCCTGGGGCTCTGGCAGATAGGAGGAGCAAGCTGGTGTTAAAAGGTTTCCTCCCTCCTTCCTCCACCTTGGGAATGACATCTACTTCAAGGGCTCAACCCCCTCCTCAAAATTCCAGGGGATTCCAGAGGCCAGGTGACCTCCTCCTGCATGATCTTCCTCTGAACTGCCAAGGAAAAAGGCAAAATCATCAGAATTGACTTGGTCGGCTCTGAGCTCAGTTGTAACTGCTTCTCCTCTGCCCCAGTCATCACCTGTTGTCCCGTGCCAAATGGTGCTTCTATAGCATCAGTTCCTATCGTTTCATTGCCTGGTTTGGCACTGACAGGACATGTGCAGAGATCTCCTTCCCATTCCCCCAGCAGATCCTCCAGACCTCCATCGACAACTTCTTCTAGATCTTCCTGAAACCTAACCTCCAATGACATTGGCAAGCTCATGAGGCAATTCCTTGAGACACAGATCCAGATGGAGCTTGTGTCTGCTCCATCAACATCTGGATCCATGAGAGTTTCCCCATTCCAGCCAGTGACTCCTTCTCCAGTCCGACCTTTGGTTTCGGAGTCATTGGTTCTGTTGGTTCCCAGTACCAGAGTGTCAGAGACAATAGAGATTTCATCTTAGCCCACGACTTTCTCCCTGACCTGTTCGGCTCCATCTGCTTCAGTTCTGAGCATGTCTCAGAGCTGTAGCATCGAGGATGATGCCAGGGGTTTGACATTGACTCTGAAGCTGTCAGAGCCATCTCGTCCCCTTGGAGCTTCAGCATTTGACAACTCGGCTCAACTCCTCATTCAGTGTGAGAGGCTCGAGCTCTCTGGGAGGTGTCTGCTCCAATGGTCTCAGTCCTGGTGGGATAGCTCCAGATGGCTCAGAGCCCTTCCACTTTTGAGGTGGTGGAAAGGGTTCTTTCTGTTCTTAGGAGACCCCCGACCTTGGCCCTTACCTCCACAGAACCTCCCCCTTCTCATACTGGACTTGTGTCCGAGGTCTCTGAGCTGCCTTGTGGACAGCCAGCCTCAGAAAGCCTCCACACTCTTCCCTCATTGGATCCTCGGGCTTCTTCTGACACTGCCTCAGAGTGCCCTGCTAAGGAGGATCCTCTGAAGAGGTTGTGTAAAAGGAGGCACATTGATTCCCCTACAGAATCACTCACTATGGATACCACTTTGTGGAAGGAGAAGAGTCTCCAAAATCACCACCTGACGAGGTCTCCTTTGGAGACATTCTTGAAATCCTTCACCAGAGGGGTGGTTGGTTTGCCCAAAACCCTTTCCCAAAGTAATGAGTACTGTAGGAGTCTTTTGGGTCTGGCCCATCTACTACCTGGGTGCACCCCCCAGCTGATTCACTCATTTAGCTAGTGTTGTCAAGGGCTTGGAAGGAACTAGATACAGTGCAGCCTACCCCTAAATGCACAGACAAGATTTTAAGTGCCCCTGTTGACAAATCATTCTGGACCAAGGGTATCCCCATAGATGCCATGGTTGTTGTGGCAGCCACTCTTCTCTCCACCCCCCCCCAAATAGAGACTCCCAGGTGTTGAACAGGTTTGGCAAAAGAGTTTACACCTCGTCTGCTTTTACTCTCTGGGGATTGAACTATTTGTTGCCCTTTACCAGGCTACAAAGGGACTTAGCCAAAAATCTTTCTAGCTCTGTTCCAGGGTCGATGTCTGCCGAGGGACAAGAATCCTTTTCCTTTAGGCTGGCCACCCTCCATTCTTTAGCCAATGCATCTATGAGGTTAATCTCTCATGGTATGGAGGGTAACTCAAGGACTGCTGGTTCTGGCATTGCCATACGGCACAATGCCTGGAGGAGGCTGTGTGATTTTGTGGAGCCTTTCTAACAGTCTGTTATTAATGCCCGTTTTGATGGCTCCACCTTGTTTGGGCCCACAGTTTGTGACACTTTATCCCTGGACACTCAAGGAGACTTTTCCTCCCCTGGGGCAGAGGAAAATATAGTCAAAATGGGAGATGCCGTCCACACAGCTTAGGGGATCTGCAAAATCAGAGGTCACAAGAAACTTTCCAGGACAAGTCCTTTCAGTGATCCTGAACATTTCATAGGTTCATAGGTAGGTACTAGGCTATCAGCCCTAGGGCCTATACAAGCCTAGCCAGAAAGGTACCCTGGCTTTCACCACCCAAGAAAATTATTTTCCTGTACCCCTGTCAAGCAGAGCCACAGAGGTGATCCCTCAGGTTAATTTCCTATTTCCCATCCAATTATCAAGATTTTTCTTGAAGAGTGCTAATGAGGAGCTTTGTTTGATATAGATAGGTAGTTTGTTCCAGAGTATGGGAAGTCTCTGGGACAGGAATCTATCCCTCCAGCATGTTCTGTTTATTGTGGTGACAAGGTTTAGGTCCCAAGAGTGTATAGCTCGGAGGGCTTAGGATTTCTTTAAGTGGAGCATGTCCAACAGCTCTGGGTTTGACATAGCTTTGTATGTTAGGCAGAGATTGCATCTGAGCTGGCGATATGCAACGGAGTAAAGCTGGAGTTTTTTGAGACGGTCTGCGTAGGGCATCTGTTTGAGGCTGGTAATCCTCTTTGTGAGGTATTTCTGCAGCCTTTCCATTTGTTGTAGATGTCTTATGAGGTACATACCAAAAGGGGCGTTGTACTCTATAATAGATCTAGTGAGTGATGAGTAGAGGGGAACAATGACCTCTTTTTTTCTGGATGAGAAACCTTTTGTGATGAGGTGTGCCATGCAGAAGGATTTCCTGACTACTGTGGCGATGTGATTAACAAAGGAGAGACTACTCTCCACTTGTGTCCCAAGGTCTCTTATTACACTTTTGGTGTTAAGTAGACTACCACCTATGTGGTAGCTCATGGGTACAGAGTTTTTACCAAAAGGGATGACAATGCACTTTTTGGCATTGAGCTTGAGGCCATGGCTTTGACACCAGGCATCTGTCTCAGTGAGGCCCCTTTGCAGGATGTCCACATCATTAGGAGTTTCAATTATGGCTCCTAGTTTGCAGTCATCTGAGAACTTCGTAAGCCAAAGACCTTCTGTGTTAGCACTTGTGTGGGTTCTGTCAGTGAGCCAGTTTTCAACCCATCTTGTGACATAGGGATTTATACCTAGTTTAGTGAGTTTATCTATAATTCCAGAGTGGGGGATGGTGTCAAAAGCCTTGGCAAGATCTAGACAGGCTGTGTGAACCACCTTACCCTCATTTACGGCTTTGGTGACTGTTTCAAAGAAGTCAATCAGGTTTAGGAGACATGATCTGCCTTTTACAAACCTGAACTGGGTGGGGACCAGAGTTTGGAGATTACCAATGTCTTTGTTTATAAGTTCCATGATGATACATTCCATGGCCTTGCAGACCAGGCTTGTTAGGCTAATGGGGTGGTAGTTCCCAGGGTCTGTGGTGGCTGCCCCTTTGTGGAGTGGGATAACTGTTGTTGTGCGCCATTCAGTGGGCACAAAGCCTGAGGTGAGGTTATGATTGAACATGGTGCTCAGGTGGGGTGCCAGTTCATTCTGTAGTTCATGTAGAACACAGCCTGGGATGTTGTCAGGTCCCATGGATGCTGTGTTCTTGGCTTTGGAGAGTGTGTTTTTCTTACCTGTGCAGCCATGATTACAGGAACATTGCATTCTTCCAGTATAGAGATGGGCCCTTTAGGGGGTGGGGGTGGTGGTAAAGTTAGCACTGAACCTATCTGCCAGGATGTTGGCAATATCAGTTGGTTCTGTATATTTAGTGCCATTGTGCTGTAACTCAGAGCAGATCTAAGTGTTGCCATTGAAATTCTTGACATAGCTATAGAATGCTTTGTGGTTGTCTTTAGAATAAGTGGCAATTTTGTTTTCATAACTAGCTTTGGAGGATTTTATGAGGGATCTCATCTTCTTACTGAGGCTGACCAGGGATTTCTCCCAGTCATGGGATTTTACTCTTTTTTGCAACAGTTTCTTTCTTCTGTTGTAGATTTTGTTTATGGCAGGGGACCACCAGACTGGCTTCCTTTTTTTGGAGGACAGCATTTTGGTTCTGTTAGGGATAGCATGATCCATGCACTTGTGTAAGTGCTTATAAAGTGCATTTGTGTAGGATTCAGCAGTCATACCTCTATCGTCCATCTGCATGGGTGTCGTGAAGTTTGCCACTTCTGTCTTAAGAAGCATGAAGTTGGCTTTGGAGAAATTTTTTATGGTGCTTTCCCTAATGTGGGGGTGGGGGTGGGATGTGGATGTCTAGGCTGATTAGCTTGTGGTCAGATCTGACCAACAAGGAATTGACCTCTGGTGTGGAACACCGGTCGCCCATGTTGGTAATGACCAGGTCTAGGATATTGCTACTCCTAGTGGGGGTGTGGATAAGTTGATCCAAGGCATTGGAATTTATGAATTCCAGAAAACGTTGAGCAAAAGAGTTGGTACATGAGTAGTTTTCCCAGTTAATGGTGGGGGTAGTTGAATTCACCCATTATTAGGGTGTTGGGCTGTACCCTAATATTTTCCAAGGTATCAAGAAATGAGGAATGGGAATCCTGGGGCATGGTGGAAGATCTGTAGCAAGTTACAATTTGGATTGCGGTCTTGCCCAGAGTTAGTTGCACTTAGATAATCTCTGATGCATTATGTTAAGCAACTAGCCTGGAGGTGTGAATATCTTTAATGAATATGGACACACCTTTAACTTTAGTGTTTCAGTCCAGGTTAGGTGGCCGAAAAGTGTGGTATGAATTATAGCCTGGTAATGCAGGGGTGCTCTCTGGAGCCTTGAATGAGGTCTCTGCCACTGCACAGATGTCGATGTTCTCCATTTTAAGGAGTGTCTCGAGTGAATGCATTTTGAGGTTTAGACTTCTAGCATTGAATAGCATTACCCTCAGATTTTGCTTGCTTGTACCTGTTACGGTGGTGAATTTGTCATTTGAACCTTGCCTAAAAAAGACACTATAGGGGTGACAAGAGCCTTAGCCAGTATCCGGAATCCCAAGGGCGACAGGTGCAGGCCATCTCTGGCAAAGCATCGTGGTCTGTCGATCATGTCATCCCAGGTAGACAGATACTGGATCCCTTTAGAATGACACCAGAAGCTTAGCCAATTGTTGAAGTCAATCATTTTGTCCTTGTACTGTGGTATCATTCTGGGTGATGGCAGGATGCTACTCAGGGCTAGGGTCATACCTGCCTGGGCTACAAGATCGGAGAGCTCCTCCATGTCTCTTTTCATGTAGTCCAGGGAGGTACATCTCAGGTCATTCACACCAACATGGACAATGACAGAGTCATATTTGTACTTGTTGTGGAGTGACCTGAATGTGTGCATTATGTGGTGGATCCTGGCACCCGACAGGCAGCTGACAGTAACTTTCTCTTGTTTAGCCTAGTGAGGGGAACATCAGTGTGCCTGACTATAAAGTCACCTATGACTAGAGTGTTGGGTACATTGTTATGCCTTATGGGCTGTGGTTGAGTGGCACACTGAGTTTGTGGGCTATGTGTTATTTGCGTTGTGCTGGAGGGTGGAGGTTGCATGCGTTTCTGCTTTAGAGGTCTCTGTTTCTTGAGCAGATTTTTTATTGAGAGCCTCCGCGAATGTAGGTGTGTTTTTTGTGTTGCTATGTGTGTGTTTTGGTGGTGTAGGTTTTGAGGGACTATGTGATGAGTGTGGTGTGGTGCAAGTGTTTACCTTCTCCCCTTGACTGTCTAGTCCAGTCTTGGGTGAAGGGAGCTTTGCTTCCAGTTTGGCTATATAAGTGCATCTCTCACAGGTTGTAGTGTTGGGTGGTAGGAGGAGAGGGTTGTCTGTGTACATGAGGCAATTGCTGCATTGCCCCAAGATGCCCAAATTCATCAGGAAGACAGGAGAAAACACCGGGAGCTGACCCTTAGACATGCCTGGATAGGTGCTTATTTATTAAGTACTAAAAACTGTTTTGCTCTAGACAAGTGAGGAAAGTTGAGTGCTGTAGTAATTTGTAGCTTATTTAGTGCTTACAACAAGTTCTGAACAAGTGCTGAGCTCAAAGAAACAGATTTGAGTGCTAAAACTAAAAAACTGGCTAGTTCTAAGGGAAAATTTGAACAGCAGACTTTATGGCACCAGGAATAGTTTAACCCTAGCTAAGTGGCAATGCATAAAGTGTATTTTTTTTTACTATAACAGTGGCAAATGAGCAAACTGATTTGAACAAATTAACCAATAAAAAGCTAAAAACTGAGCCCTGTCCCAGCAGTCTTTGATCAGACAAGTTCTAACTGCACATTCCTGCCATTAGGGTGCAGGGGAACCTTCTCCAAAAAAATATGGGCTGGATTAGATCTTAAGTTATACAAACAAAGCTAGATTCAGCAGGTCTGAATTTAGTCTATGCTACAGCAAACAAGGCTTTCCAATTTCAGAAAGAAACAGTTCAAATAAGCAGGCACAACAAGCCTTTAACCAGAAACTCCCAGCTCAGAAGGGCAGAATCTACTCCCTCCTCCCACAAGAGTGCAGACCACACCTTCTTAGTGTAAAATAACTGGCCCGACCTGACTGCCCTCCTCTGGAGGCAGTCAGGAGACATTTCTCCTTGCACCCAGAAGCCTGTGAGGCCATCACAAATGACAGGATCATATCCAGAGGATACTTCATTCTCTTTTTGAAACTTCCAAACAAAGATGTCACGTCTCCAATTTTCCACCCAATCAGAGGGAGGACGTGGCCCAAGGAGTAAAAAAAGTTGCTGCAAAAAGAGTCATCCAAGAGGTCCCCTCTGATCAAATCAGATTGGGTGTGTATTCCAGATTCTTTTTAGTACCTAAGAAGACAGAGGACTTGTGACCTATCCTGGATCTGACCTCTCTGAACAATTTGGTGAAGAGGATACTTCATTCTCTTTTTGAAACTTCCAAACAAAGATGTCACTTCTCCAATTTTCCACCCAATCAGAGGGAGGACGTGGCCCAAGCAGTAAAAAAGTTGCTGCAAAAAGGAGTCATCCAAGAGGTCTCCTCTGACCAAATCAGATTGGGTGTGTATTCCAGATTCTTTTTAGTACCTAAGAAGACAGAGGACTTGTGACCTATCCTGGATCTGACCTCTCTGAACAATTTGGTGAAGCGCAAGTAGTTCAGAATGTCACGATTCAGTCCATCTTACCTCTTCCGAAGATGAGTGAATGGATGTACTCTGTAGACCTAAAAAACACATTACCATATAAAAATGGACTGGTATTCCAGGTGTTTTCTGCATTTCAGGTTGGGAGCCAGTCACTAGCAGTTCAGGGCACTTCCATTTGGTCTCACCACAACCCTCAGGGTGTTCACCAAATGGCTAGCAGTGGTTGCATCTCATTTCCGACTGCAAGGTTATTAGATATTTCCATACCTGGATGACTGGCTTCTGACCGCTCCAACTAGGCATCTACTCCTTCAGGCCAGGGATTACTTTCCTAAGTTGGTCCCAATCCTGGGGAAAACCGTCAACATACAGAAGTCTCAGTTGGACCCGGTACAAGTCATAGACTTCACTGGGGCCCACCTGGACACAAGGACATCTTATTCTTACCTGATGACAGACAGGGTATCAAACTTGAGATTTCATATCAGCCAAATTTTGACCATCCCAAAGCCTCCAGCCAGCTTAGTTCTCAGGGCATTAGGCTCAATGGTGGCCACTATAACCCTTCTGCCCATGGCACATTTTCACAATGGGCGTTATCGGTCCAATGGTCACTTCTCAGGAATCCTCTGAATGTTCCTGTTAAACTCTGCAGAAGTTACTCAAGGATACCAATTCATTCTTCCATCCCTGAATGCCACAATGTCCACAGACATCTCCCAGCTTGGGTGAGGGGGCATTGTCAGGGTCAGACAGTCCAAGGCACGTGGATGCCCCAATAGACCAAGTTGCATATCAATGTATTGGAAATGAGAGTGGTTCTTCTAGTGTTACAAGAACTTGACAGCTTTCTACTTCAGGGGATTATTGCGATTCAAATGGACAATATGTCAGTGGTTTGGTACATCAACAAACAGGGAGGGACCAGGTCTTATCCCCTATGTCAAGAAACAATGAGAGTGTGGCAGTGGGCGATTTTCTACCATCTGCTTTCTGGAAGCAATGCACATTTTGGGGCAGCTCAACATATTAGCTAACAGGTTCAGCCAAGTGTTACTGATGCCTTACAAGTGGTCCCTGAATCAGTCGATGGCTGACATGATCTTCCAGAAATGGGGTCATCCTTGCTGCAATCTTTTTGCATCCCCTTTCAACAACAAAAGCAGCAGGTATTTTGCCTTCATCCCTCCTCAGAGGCAGTCCTCCGGGCATGCTCTAGTCCACACTTGGCCCTCCAGTCTTCCGTATGCCTTTCCTCCTCTACTGCTAATTTCCAAGTTTCTACAGAAAGCTCACAGGTTGCAGAGCAAAGTAATCCTCATTGCCCGTTTTTGGCCTCAACAAACCTGGTTCACCTTCCTTTGGTCTCACCTGGTTTGCCCTCCGATGAGATTGGATCCAGGTCCAGATCTACTTTCTCATCCATTGGGGCATCCACACCCAGACATATAGGCCCTGAAACTAGCCACATGGTTTCTCTACTTCCGATGATGACAAGATTTCCCAGACTTTCTTCCCCCATTCGAGAAATTTTGGTCTACTCACATAGGTCTTTAATGCATAAGATTTACAAGAGTAAATGGAAATGATTTTCTTTTTGGGCTGAACAGAAACAGATAGATCCCCTTACAGCTCCACTGGCAGTCATTCTAGACTTTTTGGCATCCCTTTTCAGGGAGGGCACTAGTTATTCCACTATCAAAGTTCAGCTAGCTGTTATATCCAGTTTACACATTGGTTGTGATTCCTTATCCCTTGCTTCTTCTAAACTTTGTAAAGCATTTCTTAGGGGCATTTTCCTGATCCAACCTCTGGTGAAAGATCCTACTCCCCATTGGATCTGGCTATGGTTTTGCAAGCTTTGGTCTGTCCACCATTTGAACATTCAGTGACTGTGGATTTGAGATTTCTTTCCTGGAAGACTCTGTTTTGAGTAGCTATTACATCTGCCAGAAGAGTGTCTGAAGTTCAAGCCATTTCTGCAAAATTTCCAAATCTGATTTTCCATAAGGACAGAGTGACCCTGCATACTAATCCTTCTTTTTTACCCAAGGTGGCTAAGGAAGGAAACATTAATCAGTCCATCAGTCTTCCGGTCTGTTTTCCTAATTATCAAAACAAAGGTGAAAACACTCTGCATTTGCTCAATGTGCATAGGCAACTTCATTTTTATCTACACAGAACCAAGTCCTTCAGGAAGTCTGATCAGTTGTTTGTCTCTTTTTCAGATACAAAGAGAGGTAGATCTGTTACCAAAGTTATGCTAGCAAGATGGTTGAAAGACTGCGTTACCTTTATCTGCTCTTTCAAAAATATTCCTTTACCAGGACAAATAACCCATTCTACAAGGTCTATGGCTACATCTCAGGCTTTTTAGTCAAGAGTTTCATTTCAAAATATTTGTGCTGCTGCTACTTGATCAAATCCCCACACCTTTGTTACGCATTACAAATTGGACATCATATCAGGTCCCAGTGGCCTAATGGATAAGGCATTGGCCTTCTAAGCCAGGGATTGTGGGTTCAAGTCACATCTGAGGTGATATAATCTTGGGTTGGGAGGGTGGCCTAATGGTTAAGGTGTTTGCCTTACAAACACAAGGTGCAGGGTTTGAGTCTCATAAGGGATAATTGGCTAGGCTTAAAGTGGCACACAAGGCAGTTAGCCTAGTACTAATCTATGAACCTATATCCAGGATTTGAAGTGATTTTGGTTCTGCTGTATTCCAGAATATTCTTCCATGAGGGCTAACCTGGATTCTAGTAGCTGGGGACTCTGTCCTATAGGTTAATGAAATGAAGAGGACATCGGATAAAGAAGTTATGTTCTTACTATAACATTCCATCTGTGCTGTCCATCTTCATTTCCAGTAACCTTCCCACCCCCCTTCCCCCATCCAAGTCTTTTGGGAAGCCTGGTAGAATTTCAAAGGAATCTATTCCTCCTGTTGAGTTCCTGATGTTGCTTACTTACAGATATGTATATACATATTTAATATGTTTGTTTTATTTAAGAGTATGATAATGTTCTTTATGTGTTATGCTTTTTTAGCATACTCAGTCTGAGGTATTCTGGGGGAGCAAGGCATTATGGGTAGGGAGGAGGAGTGCAAGTCAGGAAGCTCAAGCTGAAAAAAAGTGGCCAGTCAGTTCCAAGGATTGGAACCAATACACACAGGTTAATGGAAATGAAGATGGACAACACAGATGGAACATTACGGTAAGAATATAACTTCTTTTTTATAGTGGGGCAGAGACAAATTGTAGTTAGTGTACAAATAGTAGGTAGCAGGGAGACCAATATTTAATGTATCAGTGGGAGCTGGGAGAGATGTAACAATATAGTGACACACGTGCAGGATAAAAACACCAGCAAATATAACAACAGTAACAAATATAACAAACAGAAAGGCACTGGCATGTATTATGTTCTCTTTCTTTAGTCACTTTATTCAGACACTGTGGATCAATACAGTTATGAATGTTGTCTTTCTTTACAACATCAGAAATCCTACTTACCCATAATTCTGTTGGCTCCAATTGTTTATGACTGTGATATCCATCATTGTTGTTCTTTTTACTTCTTGTTCAACTTTAATTCTACAGACATTCCTTATGAGCATGAATTCCTGGCAGAGTATCAGATTTTATTTGTAAATATTATTTTTCTGGCAAAATTCATAACCTTGTGAATAAATCAGCATATTAATGCATGACATCACAGTTATGGATCTGTAAAATAACAGTCACAGTGTCAATGATTTTGAAAACCTGAAACCTTTCTTTTTGCAGTCTGAGTTTGTTTCAAAACTGCAAGCTTCTCACAACCCATGCAACCCAAAATACTAGCAGATACTTATTTGAAAATACTACATTTTTTACTTCTTGATCTGTTGTGCCAGCTGGTTTGGACAAAATGGTACCAGAGTTAACAGTGTACATACAACTCTCTTGAGCAATTTCCAGTTGCAGGTGTTTAAACATATTTTCTGAGAAGTATTAAACTCAACATGCATATGGTTTAAATTCCAACTTCTCTCTGTAAATTCTCACCATTCCTTTCCGTCAGCCTTGCACTCCTTTTTCACTGCTTATGAAGCATTTTCAGGTTCCACATTATGAAGTCCCTTTACTTCCATAATTCCAGCCAACAGTTCAGTTTGACACTTCCGTGTAACACCATGTAAATTCTTTTGAAGGCACACATTTCTGCTTTTATACATCCCTGCAGAATGCCCTTTTCTGACCCAGATTTTGCAAGACTGACTATGATCTGGACAATGCATCCTTTTCATGCTTATAGTCACATCTTTTGAAAACTTGAATTAAAAACAGTAGGGTGGCTAGGGTTGAACTAAAGGAGTGGTTTCCCTGAGTACAAGCTATGGCTGATATTGCAGCTGCCTAAATGAATGCATTTAGATGTTAGTAAATACAACAAAATGACTTAGTAGTTTCTTTTTTAAAGTTCTGCATCTCCAAGAATGTGTTTGATTATTAGTTTACAAGACATTTTTTTTTGGGCCACAACTTTTGATGGAGGAGGAAGACAGAATGAGAACTGCAGAGTTACCAAGTGAACTATATAAGGCTCTTATTAAAACAAGTGTATAAGCAGTCTAACTTTCATTTTGGACTGCCATTTTCAAATGTCTAACCTTTACAGCCCCATTACTTTTACAACAGTGTCTATCTTTAGTTTTTATTTTTGATTGTTTATTTGACTCATTTTCTATTTTTCACGCACTCCTTTCATCAGTTAATTCTAACTCTGCACTAGTAATTTAACTTACTTTGCACACATCTACATCTTTTGTTAAGGCCAAATATATTTTTCTTAAAAATCTGCCCCTTGTTTCATAATTTCTTCTAAATGACAAATTCATTCAGGGCTGGCAATAATTATTGTATTTGTGTGTGTGTGTGTGGCTAATTTTTCTTTATCTACTTCAAGAAGTATAAAATTGTTAACTGCATTCATGGCAGGAGACAGAATATAGAGTGGACCGTTTCAGGTTTTCCAGCTAATCCACTTCATGAGAGGAATAAGTATAATTACTGGATCCAAAGCTTCCAGTTTTTAACCAAAGTTCCTTGGATTAAAAACATTCCCGGTGGTTTATTTGAGCCATATTTACACTGACAATTATATACTGTTTTTACTACAGCTTTATTGAATTATCACTTGTGACATAGGCAAACATACCTTTATATAAAAGTAATCAAACCATATTAACAAGTTCACATTTATAAGCTTTATACATCACATATATTGTTCTATAGATATTGTTCTATATCATATAAGCAAAGCAACATTACGTAAATTGTTCAACTCCTGCTTTCTATTAAATCTCATTCCTCCTCCAAAACATTTTTCTGCATGTATTGTTCAATTAATTTCTATTTTTATGTAATTTATTCCTACCTTTTTCTAAAGATCCCTTCCTGTTCTTTGATCTCTGTTACAATGTTCACTACTTCAAGTATAGCTGGCTTAAACTTTGATTTCCATTTTCTAGTAAGGCAATTATACTTTTCGTTTTCCAAACACAAAAGTTCTTGAGACTAAAAAGTCAATCAGTTCTGTGGATATACATCTTCAAGTTTGGCTGAGACTTCATCAATGTCTGTCACCATGCCACTGTGGGAGACATAAATAATGTTCAAAACAGGAGATGTGGTCTAAAATCTATGATGCCTACATTAAAACTAATTTTTTCTAGACCATTGTAGGTAATATAGTAGCAGTAATGTTATATACTCTGCATTCTACAAAAGCTGTGATCTTTTGTTGGTATAAAATGGATATGAAGTTCTAACTTTATCAAGTCTGTCTTCATATATTTATGTACCTCAAGCTCCAAGTAGGTAGCAGGCCAAGTGACCCCCGCACATATGAGTATGTGTGCTAGTCCTAACCCTAACTTTACACATTACATTAATGAATATCCTTTCCATAAAAGTACTGTTAGCAAGACAATATTTAGTCTTAGTTTTGTAACTGAAGTTTAATGATATAGGGCTTTTAAACTAGGGGTGTATTCAATATTTTATAATTGTCTTAGTGGTGTTTCAGAGCTTTGTGATTCTCTGTTTTGACATTTCATGATGGAATTATATATTTTCTACTAAATTACCTGGATTTAGCTCAAGAGATAAGACATAGGTTCTGGACTTTTTCTTTACTGGATTCCAGCTATGATTATAAGATCACATGATAATGCCCCTGATTGGTTAACTACTTATCAATAGTTATTGAACTAAATGTTTGATTATTCATACATCTTGTTCAATATATTTTATACTCAAATGATTGTGTAATTTTTGTTATGTACTTGCAGACTGTGAATTGGATTTTTATTTCTGTCTGAGCAATGTCCTTCCTTTTTTATTGGATATGGTTTGCACCATATCACAGAGTGAGCCAATAAATTGCTTGTCATGTGAGAAACATCATTTGAGAAGCAGTGTTATCCCTACCAGGGTATAGGTTCATAGGTTCATAGGTTCATACTAGGCTATCTGCCCTAGGGCATTTATAAGCCTAGCTAGAATGTGTTTGGCTTTCGCCACCCATTTTAAATTGATTTTGCTATGCCCTTTTTCGAGGTTAGTATACTGTGCCTCTGTCTAACAGTGACACAGAAGTGATACCCGGGGTAAACCTATGATCTCCCATCCACTCATCAAGATTCCTCTTGAAGAGAGTCAATGAGGGACTCTGCCTAAACTGGACTGGGATTTTATTCCAGAGTGAAGAGAGCCTCTGGGTTATGAATCTGTCCCTCCAGCATGTCCTATTTATTTCAGTGCTGAGGTTCAAGTCTCTCAAGCATGTAGCTCGATGGGATTTGGATTTTCTGAGGTGCAGCATGTCCATTAATTCCGGGTTGGACATGGCTTTATACGTCAGGCACAGATCGCCTCTGAACAGGCGGTATGCCACTGAGTAGAGCTGGAGTTTCTTTAACCGGGCAGCATATGGCATCTGTTTGAGCCCTTTGATCCTCTTGGTGAGGTACTTTTGGGGTCTTTCCAGTTGCTGCAGGTGTCTGGTAAGGTACATCCCAAAAGGGGCATTGTACTCAATTATGGGCCTGATGAGGGATGAGTAAAGAGGCACGATGACCTCCCCTGATCTAGATGTGAATCCCTTCATGATTAGGTGGGCTATATAAAATTCTAACCACTTTGGCCACGTGATTGTCAAATGAGAGATTGCTATCAACTTGGGTCCCCAGGTCCCTAATTACTTCTTCTGTACTTAATGGATTAACACCTATGTGGTCATTTGTGGGCACTTTGTTTTTGCCAAAGGGGATGACTATACATGAGTCACTTTACTTACTTTACCAAAATTTGTGAGAGATAAGTAATAAAACTTCAGTGACGGTAAAACAATCTGATGTCAAATGATTAGAGATCAGAGTTGAAGGTTCTGGACAGAAACTATAGATTCAGATGCAACAAGGAAAAAGCTGGAAATGCAGTTTTTCATTCTGTCACCTGCTTTCAAGGTGAGAAAAGAGAATCATTCCATAAAAGCATCTGGTCATAAAATGGGGTTTGGTGGGTGGCACACCTCTTGTACTCCAAAATGTAGAGAAAAAGAAAGAAAGAAAGATAGACAGGACCGTTAAGTCTGGACTTAATCAATTCATCAGTCAAAAGTAAGCACAAAGGGGGCATAAATTATGGTTTAACAAAACATCTTGGGGGAGCAAAACTCAACATGAAAGTGAGATGTTTTCTGTCTCCACGGAAGTTCAGAATGAGGAACATATAAGTGAAGGAGAAAAGAAAGCACTTGGTCAAGAGAGAAGGACGAAAGAGAAAACTAAATAGATAAAGGTACATGAATTTATGAAATCAGATACAGAGTGCAAAGAGAGTGTCTATGGCATATACAAGTTTCAGGAAAGAAACTGTAACTCCCGTCTCTTGGCTCTTAGGTAAAGGAGATGGATAAATGTACTATTCTGCTATGTAGAAGACATGAAGAATGCTGGGCATTATGATCAATGAAATGCACAAAACAAGTTCCATTTGGAAGGAGGTTATAGCTATTGTTTCAAAAGCATCATCTATTCAGTTTAAGAAGTTATAAAAAAAGTTACAAAGATTTTCACCCAAAAGGATATTCAGAGGGGAAATGTACTTGTTTCTTAAATATGTTTGGAGTCATGCTACATATCAGAGAAATGCAAATGAAGCTTAAGATGTTTTGAACAATTTAGCTGAGAAGCAACATAATGCTGGTGAAGGAGAAGTATCTGCTGGCTAGGAAGGTCATCAGGTTCATGCTGTGTATGTTAAGATTACTAAAAATGCTACAAAAAGCTTCATAACCAGATTAAGAAATCGTATGGTTTGGAAACTTATTGCACTTTACTTAATGGATAGCAAATGAGAACATATGAGCATTTAAATATTTTGATGTAGACAATAACAAGAATTCATAAATGCTATCAAAGCATTGAAGGCCTGGAATTTCTTAAGTCACACAATATAATCTAGCTACAGTACAACATTTGTATCAAACTGGAGTATACAGGCATTTAAACACTGTAACATAGAAAATTACTAGAATTCATGAGTGCTATCAAAAAATGGATGGTCTGGAATTTCTTAATGCCATATGATATAACCTATTTACAGGAAACAAGGTGTGAATCTTCTGACTGTTTATTGCTCTATGTATTGGGGCTTATGTGACCCTTTGAACTGTGCAATGTTGACTTGGTAACAACAGTGTGTGTGTGTTCGTGTACAAGTGTGTGTGTATATGTGTAAAATTTATACCTCTAACAGAAGCCATACAGGGAAATACTTCACCTGGTTGGCCTTTGATGATAAGGTGCTTGGCATAGTAGATTGGCACGTATAGAACATCCTACTTGTGGGAGACCTTAATTTCAAAGGAGGTAGATTTAATTGATGTTAGAATTGCTTCTATCTGTCCTTGAATAGATGTGATGTGAATGAATATTCCTGGATGTTAAATCATTATCAAGGGTAAAAATCATTCCCAAACTCTAGATGTACATGTGTTTCCAGTTAAGCTCTAGCTATATTAATCAGAGTATGGAACATACTTTTTTTGGTCTAAAATGGGATACACTGTAGATTACTCTGGTGCTCAGAATGTTGACACAGATAAATGGGATGATTTTAGAGTAGACAACAGATCTTAAAATTATTACATGCTAATTACTCTAATGATGTAAATCAGGCAAAACAAGGACTGGAGATCCCAGAAGTAGATATGGAAGTCTGAAAATAGTCTGAGGAAATAGGGGACCTTCTACTTTTTAAGAGTGTTAAAGTACTTAGAAATGGAATGTTAAAAGGAAACTAGAAAGACAGATGTAAGCCTGGGAAGTAGATAGAAGTGAGGAAATGTATTGATATTTTGAAAGAGGTGGTGTTCAGGTTGAGGAAAGCACTCCATTTAAACTGGCTTGATACAGAATGCAAATATACAAAACACAAGACAATAAAACCCCAATGTAATGCCGATTAAGCACTGGCATGCAGGAAGGAAAAGGTGCATTCTCAAAGCTTTGAAAAGAATATAGGAAGTTAAGGGAGAAAATGAGGGTTTATTACCTATCTCTATGAGTTACCATGCTTAGTTGTGAGATATTAGTGACTGACATTCCAGTGTGCAATCACCAATGTGTGATTCTTCTGATTAAAATTTAAAAATCAAGATTGTGGTATCTGGGGTGTTCTCCTTGCCTCAGTATACAGATATCACAAAGTTAGCATATATATATATATATATATATATATATATATATATATATATATATATATATATGGGTTCATGTCAGTACATCGACAAGTCGGAAGATCGACATTCACTCCAACGACACATGAAATAATCGAAACCGCAAACACGGACATTTAACAGGTAAGAGGTTTACATTTCGCTAATCATGCCTACCACACATGCATAACACTGCCACACTTACTAAAACACGGTAGGCATGATTAGCGAAATTAAAACTCTTACCTGTTAAATGTCCGTGTTCATTATTTCATGTGTGAATGTCGATCTTCCTTTGTCGATGTATATATATATATATATCCATATATATATATATATATATATATATATTTATATATATATATATATATATATATATATATATATATATAAATATATACATATATATATATATATATATATATATATATATATATATATAAGTAGCAGGACCATAGAGAGTGCAGCACCTCCCCACTTCCATCCCCACCCATGCTGGAGGTGCATGGAAGCCTACATGCAAAAACACTTTTGCAGTGATTTTTGGAGTTTTGAATTTTAATTGTTTTAGGTGACTGAACTGTTTTGTGACCACTAAGAATAACAATCTACATTTCAGTCGTGGATCCTGACATATAGTCTTTGAGACATCGGGATCATAAGGCACTGAGGTCAGGATAAATTATATATTAATAATGCTAAAATCAGTGTCCTTTCCTAACAAAATTATAAAATAATGCTTAAGATAATACATTTCTACCTAGGAAGGAAAGCAGTAATTTCAATCTTTAAAAAGAAGACATAGACTTAGCCTGAAAATGTTGCATTCATAGTTATCTTGGGCATTTCAATGAAATTTTTACAATATAAGAAAATAAAGAACCAAATACTTTGATGGATAGCCAATTTGGGTTCAGGGTTGGTGTTCCTGCTCTTACCTCTCTTTTTGTCATGGCTTGCATAAGGAAATACGTAGTGTGGGATGGAGACAGGTAAGGGTGCAAGTATTATTTATGAATTCTTTATGCAGTGTTGGGGAGATTTAATTTATATATATATATATATATATATATATATATATATATATATATATATATAAAATAGATTTTTCATCCACTTTTGACTAGGTAACCATGGTCCTGTTATGGGCAGTTAATTAAATTCAGGATGTCTCAATACTTGTTGCAGGTCATTTCCTGTCTGTATCAGGAAACGTGGTTAAAATAAGATATGATCATTTTGAGAACTATATGCCTAACACATCTCAAGGGAAGGAAGTGAGACAGGGTTGCCTGCTATGCCTATTTTATTCTATGTGTACATTAATAGCTTTATGGAAACCTGAATAAAGGATAATTTGGATTTGTCAGAAACTCAGGCAGAGCAGGGAGGGGGAAACAGGTTATGTGGACAATTTAGTTCTTTCATCTCACTGTTAAATGAAAGAGTGAAACAATGACAGAAATACTGATGATGCTAAAATTCTATGATTTTGAGGAAGACTTATGTGTAAACAAAAGGAAAATGCAAATAATGATGTGAAGGAAGTGAAGGCCTCATCCATCCCTCTTCATAAAAAAGGAAGGTGCGGTCTAGCAGACGTGTATATAGTTGGCTGTGTTACATGAATGTGCAGAATGAAGTATTGATTTGAATGAAGTTGAAAACTGTTTCTCAATGGCTCCAGAATACTGAGTAGTACCAAGGATGAAATACAATAAATGTGATGTGCAAGGCAACAAAGACATGCATCACAGCTGTGTAGATGTCCTAACAGAGATGGAATCTGAACAAACATACTATCACCCATATGGGTGACAGAGACAGAAGGAAAATCATGCACCACAAGCAACAGGAATAATGTCTACATGAATTTCAGGCTATGAGTGATGACAACAACAATTTTGGGTGGTAGTGGGAGTACCAATGGGCATAACAAGGCCAAGGATGAGTCTGCAACATGTCTGAAGGGAATGCAAAGCAAGCAGCCCATGCACAGAAGCAATATGAAGAGCTGGGACAGACAGGTGTATGCTCAGTAACTCAACCATCATACACAGTGGGCCCAGCACAGGCATCCCACTCTACCTGGAAAAGCAGTTGTGAGTCAGGAGGCTTTTCATTGAAAGTTCACACTGTAGCTTTATTAGCAATGAAGAGGAGACGGTGTACATAAAAAGTTAATGGAGAGTACTCCACCTAGGAACGCATATTAGCCTGACATTAACATTAGACAGAGGTGTCAGCAGTCAACACACCCACATTACATAACAAAAATAGGTCTTGCAGTACAATGCCATCACCACAGTTCATGCAATCAAGGAACACAGCCATGAAAGTGGAAGCAATGGTGCGTCAACACTGCAGGGTCTACATACTCAGATAGTGGGCCAATGCCCACAGATACCATAGCACATCTACTTTAGACCTGGAACGCGCAAGCCATCCTATTCTGGCATTTCACTGCTGCCAGTTGGTATTCTTGACCGATGGTGGATGTCCCCAAATCAGGGCTTCATGTCATACTGTAATCCTGTCCTGTGCCACATATATTACATGAAGCAGTTCCTGCAGACTGACGTGCTGTGCAAGGCATAAGGAACAAAGCCTCCTGTGTCAACCTTCCACACTGTTCTGTGTTCTCAGCAGATCCTCCATTGCTAAATCATGTGCTGACCAAAAGGCTGGTGGAAAGGGGGGGGGGTGATAGATTCCACTGACAGTGTACGCTTGTTATGTGTTCTCTTGGTTGGCCCAACACATAGTTGTCACGTGACCATGTGAACAGCTCCCTACTGTAGTCTGACATCCTGTCCCAGAGACTTATGTATGTCGGGGAATGTCAGGTGGTGGAGGGAATGCCAAGCCAAGCAGTTGCTTCACCTGGAGCTGGTACTCTGGGTCCGAGGTGTACCTCTACTGTAAACCACACTTCTGCACAAATCACCAAATAATATGCCACAAATGGAAGAGACAGCCACTTAGGCCTGCATCAGGGAACACACTCCTAACAACACTGTATGCTGTCCTTTTAAAATCCATAATATAAACTGGAATGATTTGCAATCCCCTATCCTCAGCTTTGCTCACAAAACAGCTCAGCACATCTTCATACATATCCTGGACATCAAACAAATACTAGTGTAGTATATCTTCTGCTGTCACCTGTACCTACACTGCCATGGATGATGTATAGCTATTGGCATACCACCATATGGGTTGGGAAGATGCCATCCAATTTCCAGACCTGGGACACAGACAGGTCATGCAAGTTGCCCTCCATGGCGAGAAGAACATACACACAGAAGAACCATTGTCCATGAGAATGCTTCTCACACAAAAAGGTCCATACTGTAGGGGAAAATCATCTATGGTGATACTGCCTAATGTAGCATATGTCTTCTGGGGCTGTGGACACAGCTCTGTTCAATGCCTGCCTATCACTTGATATAAAGATCATTGCTTCAGTAGCATCAGTTTCTCTTTCACATTTGTTTCTGCAAGACACATCTTTATGACCTTGAATGTAGAAGCCTCATCCCTTATATGGCTCATGAACTTAGCCCCCTGCACTTCCCCTGCTTTTGGTGCACGATAATGACCAGAATTTTTTAGTAATTCTTCCCCTTGTGCAGTATTATGAGTGATGGCGCTATCCCTACGTGCAGCTGTGCTTTTCATATGACAACACCAGTATGATGTATTGTGCAGCACCTCTCACAGCAGTTGTACTAGCCATCGATATATAGCATGGGCTTATCCCTTCTGCCACAGTTTTGTACACTGTTTCCATGGATCTGAGGAACAATCCGCAATACCTTCCATCTAAGTCTGGTTTCATTTTCTTCTTCTGGACATGGTTTTCCTAGCCGGCATCCTCTTCCTGGTGCTGTGGCCCTTTAAATTTAAAAGTGAAGAAACAGTTTAAACTTTAGCTAGTTTAAACAGACTACACAATGGCCTTAAAGGGCCTTCCTCATTCTTTATACAGTGCCTAAACTGGGCTTGAAATGAGATTGGGTTCAAGCAATGCCTATTTGGACTGGACAAGGTGAAGTATTTGG
>NC_056746.1:150827801-150850301 GCF_019279795.1 Protopterus annectens
TTGTAATACGACCACTCACTCCTTTCATGAGCAATCAAATCTCTGTCACAATGCATTACTCTCCTCAGGGGCAGTGATGTCTCTTCAGGAGATGAAGTCTCATCTGAGGCAGAAACTCCTTTCTCTAGAGGCATTATTGCTTTAATATTCTATGAATGAAAAAAAGGGAGAACATAATTAAATTAAAACATATATTGTGTGCATTTGGGATTACTTTTTTCAAACCATTTCCTGCTTTTTGTTTATTTTTCCCTCGTCCATCAAGACCCGGTACTGTCAAACACCTCAGCCCTTACATTTTTTTCTGTTTTATGAAAGAAAATTCATTATTTTATCATTATGTCAGTAATGTTTGTTTTTGTGCTTCTTTTGCATACTACTCAAGACGCATATTTTAGAGCATCACATCTACTCTACGTTCAGGTAATGTGTCATCTTGAGATGACATGCTACAGATGATTCTCGGTTTACTGAGCCTGTATAACAACATGCTCTCATCAACTTTATTATAGATCTTTCTAAAATTATCTTCTAGTTATGGCTTTAAGACTTATCATCACTAATGTTTCCTATGTTTCTTGCCTCTGCCAAACATAAGTCCTGCCAATACTTTATCCAAATTGGACATATTCTAGAAACAACTCATTTTGCAAGTTTTGCTGTGTAGCAAGAATCACTGCAAAATCTAACTTATTTCCAAAATTTAATTCAGCTCCATTTGTATTTTTTAGGATTTTCTCTCTAATGTCATAAAATCTAATAATCTACAAATCTATTCAGTTTAGAAATTAAGTCTGGCATACATTCTGGCATACCATCACTACAAAATCTGGCTTCTTATTTCCAAACTTTCTGTCAGCTTCATTTTCATGTTTTGTGATTTTTCTCTCTAATATCACAAAATCTAATAATCTGCACATCTCTTCAGTTTGGAAATTAAGTCTGGCATAAATTCTGGACTGCCCCCTCCCATTTTTTCAGCTCAGTACACATGTCTCACTCTTAATCTTTGTGAATTTGACATAACATTGCATCCCATTTCTGGCCTTTATGATAACTTTGACATATATCGGGGATATTCGTTGTCTGATTACCAATTTAATTCAGTTCAAAGCACACAGGAACCACAGCTATCATGAAATTCAATGGACACAAGGCAGAGTAACTATTGCTAGACAGGATGTCAGCTGCTGCTGATTATATCTTTATTTATGGTCTCAGCAATAGGATCAAAGACATTTACACAATGTACTGAGATTCAGGTCCAAAGATGTCATTGTTCTGCTGTACTCGGCCCTCAACAAACATTGCTACAAGGCCCCTTTCGGTACGTACTAGATCAAGCATATGCAACAACTGGAGTGTCTGCAGAGGGTCCTCAAAAAAGAACACAGGGAGTAAACAACATGTCCTATGTGGACAACCTCAAAGCACTGTCCCTGTACTCAGTATCCTACAGGCTGCTGAGAAGTTATCTATGCCTGACTTACAAAGCATGCTATGATTCTGCTCTGATGGACCTGTTGCATATTTGCAAAACAAATATCATCAGAATTACCTGATTTAGGGACCTAAACCTCACTTGCAACATAAATAGGACATGCTGGAGGGGCAGGTATGTATCTTGGTAATTACCCTTTCTCTGGAACAGGTTTCCTATTCATTACATGCAAAACTCTTCTCTAATCCAATTCAAGCACCACTTAGACTAGTGGATGGGAAATCAGAAATGTACCCCTGGTGAGATACCTATGTCTGTAATAGATAGAGGCAGCCTGGAAATGCTTGATCACCAATGCCCAAGTCTACATATGCCTCATGAAACAACCCTACAGTATCAACCTGCCAGATACATTTGGGAAGTTAGGCCAGGCTTAAAAATGCCCCCCCCCCCCTTCCTGGGTAGGTAGCCCAGTAATCAGCTATGAACCTATGAGAAAGACATCCTCTGAAATCTGCTTTCAGTGAACCAAAGCTAAAGTGTTTAATATATAGATAGATATTTAATATACATACAGTGTTTGTCAATTGCTTGGATCACTCAGACTTGTATCACAGTTGTTCATCTATAACATTTCAAGTTTTCAGCTGTTCATTTTGCTTTTGCTAAGGTCACAGATGAATGAGAACTTATTTCTGATATGTGCCCTCTTAATAGGTGGTCAGTGTTGCGGCCTCTCCCGGGAAGACTGAGACAGGCTTGACAGTGTCTCTCAGTGATGACTTTTTCTGGAGGAGGTAAGCTGCCACTCCCAAACTTATTTTTCCCTACTCCCCCACAAGAGGATGCAGCATGCTTTTTAACAATGCCTTATTAATTTGCATTCCTTCTGATCACTTTGAAGTGAATTTCTGTGTACTTGATATCGTATAAGCTAATGTTGCCAAGGGCACCATATATATATATATATATATATATATATATAGATAGATAGATATAGTGAGATATATAGAGGGATAGACATACTAAATAAAAACAAAACACCCAAATGTCAACACTGACAAAAAAAAAAAAAAAAAAGAGTTTGACAAGGTAGTATGCATGTTCCAGAAAATACCCTTGCAGCATGCAATTCTAATACAAGCCCTACTAATTATGTATTCGAACTTCAAGATCTCCAAATACTTGGGAAAAGGAATATTCCCCAACCCTAACAACTCTGCAGTCCCACAAAACTGTCGATCAGCTGTTTTGTTGATCAAACTGTGCAGACAAAATAGCTTTCAACCATAAAGATGTTCAACCATATTACTGTCTCCAGTATAGAGACAGACAGTTAGACAGACAGCTAGATATAGATTATTAGATTATAGCAGTACAGATGAGAAAGTATATAACTGTTTATTCTCACTGAAGTGGGAAAGTAGCTGAAAAGGATGGGAGACAATATTTTACTTGGGATCATACCAACTTTCTATAAGGAGGAATATCAACTTTTTTTCCAACTGGTGATGCATCTTTTCATGAACTCCACAATCTCTCCGACTATCCTTGCTGTCTTGTCACATACCTACATCTCGTAGCATTTATCTAATATGATTATTCCCACTTTTGTCAAACTACCTTGTTCCTGTGGTATCATCCCAAGTTGTTTCACAGAAGTAATACCTTGCATTTTTTGCCTAATTCAGTCTGAAAGTTTATTGGAAGACAAACCACTTTGGAAACAGTTATCCATCCATCCATCAATCCATCCATTTTCCAGTAACTTGGTTTATCTTTTCACAACAGTATGAGTATATTGGAGTCTGCCCCAGCAACTAAAAGTCACAAACCACTGAAAAACAGTTCTGGACAGGGTGCAGGACTGTTTCAGAATGAGCACACAAACATGCGAGCGCGCACACACACACACACACACACACACACACACACACACACACACACACACACACACACACACACACACACACACCACAGACTAAATTCGTACCTATGGATGATTTGACACACACACACACACACACACACACACACACACACACACACACACACACTACAGACTAAATTCATACCTATGGATGATTTGACGAATACCAAATGCCAAGTCACACTCTAGTTCACTTACAGTGTGTCTTTTGGCAGTAGAAGGAAACAGAAGTGGAGTTATTAAATTTCTTACCTTTTTACTGGCTTTCATTATAAGATCATACAAAGTTACCAATGTGCTGCACACATCATTTAGAGTTATGGATACAGTTTGCAGGAATTATATAGTCTGAGCGGTCAATTTACCCTTAAGAAAGTTTGGGGCTGGCACAGAATTTAAGATGACGTTATTTAGGGCCAATATATTATGTAAAATCTATAAGCTTGCACTGAGTCATACAACGAAAACGCCAACAACGGTATCTCAAGTAGCGTGTGGCACGGTTGTAACAAGGTAAAGATCGGCAGGATGAGCTTATAGAATTTAAACAGTCTTCAGTTGTCTGTGGCAAAAAAAATGATTCCCATAATGTGCTGCTTTATATTTGTTCTGGAGTTTGCAGTTAAAGTGAACAAGCTTTTTCAGTACACTGTAGAGGGACTGTTAAGACTCTGAGATTCAAGGCTTCAATGTCTGCACAGCTGCAGAGCCTGATGTGCTTTTGCATACTTGGACTGCATCAGAACATTTGAGAGTGATGCTATTCGGGTCAAAAGTTTAGAAAAATGTATTCTTCTACTCTGTCAAATGCAGTTATCAACGGTAATATATACATATATATCTATATATCTGTATACTACATCTATACACACACACACACATATATATATATATATATATATATATATATATATATATATATATATATAAACTGGTTTATGTAGTAACTGAGTGCTATGAACTCAACACATACAGGTTTTATATAACTGGTTTATGTAGTAACTGAATGCTATAAACACAAACCTACAGTTTTTTTTTTTTTTTGCTTTATATGCCTACAAGTTACATAATGTGTTTATATTGCTATGAAGCAGAATGTATATCCTTTGGGAACTATACCAACTGGGTGCATTGCACAATTCATGATGTCAACGGTGGCTACATCCCTATCTGTCTAATAAAATGCCTGATACAATGTACCAGGATGAAGAAGCATTATTTTTTCTGCTATAGAATTAATTTCAAATAGAATGAAATGTTTCAGAATTTTTCATCTTAATTTTATGCAGGATTATCATGGGAGACTTGTTCTTGCCAGTTCAGGGTTCCAGAAAAACATACACACCCTCAGTCAATTGCCCAGATACCCTTAAAGAACTCACTTGACTTTCTATGCTGATTAGTGTATTGGCTGCACAAAACATGGCTTTACTATCTGGTCACAGATCAGACTAATTCACTGGAGACTCGTGATAGAAGCCACAGTCAGGAACATTCATTGTTCCTTCCTGACACTTAATATTATGGAAAGGGTTCATTTTCTAAGAGTTAGAATCCTTTGCTGTTATTAATAAATGCCTTTATATTTTGGTAATGTTTTAATAACCTCATGTAGTGCAAGTTTTTTTTAAAGTTCCACTATATCCATGTTAAAGTTTTTATGTTTTGAAAATGTTGGAACATGCCTACTTTCTTACAGAAACCAAAACACCTGAACACTGGCAACATGCAGTCATGCACAGACATACCACCTACATATTACATACTCAGTGTAGCTATGTCGCATGCCACAAACACATGCGAGAATGACTTTTAATACCTAACCTGAAACAGCAAACATGAGGACTTAATTTGCATAGGTGTTTTGTGCCTTTAAGTCCTCAACTAAATGCACATAAAACTCATTATCATGACATGAAATGGATATTACTAAACAAATAACATGACCTGTGAAAAAGTCAGGACTACACTGTAAAACTGACTGCTATGCAGAGAACTTCAGAAACATTGCATGCTGCCCTCTTGTGGTAGAGAAGGGGAAAATGATGGTTGACTGCAATAACAGGACAGCAGAAAGTGGTAACAGCAGGAACTCGGCAAAAGTCCAAAGTTCAGACAAACTAGTTTTACAGGCAAAGGAAAAGGATGCTGTAATTTTAATGATTTCAAAATGAAGAGACGGTTTTAATATTTATTTCAGGTGTAATCCATAATGACACCAAACAGGTTATATTAATTTGTAGGTTATATAATTCTCAAACAAGATATCTTGTTATACAGCATTTGTTTGGTTCACAGTCAACTGAATACTCAAAGCCATGCAGTACACAGTACAGACTGAGAGAATGAATGGACTTTCAATGAAATTATAACTTATCCTCAGATATAGCTGCATTAGCGAAGGTGAAATAGGAAGCTGAACCATCTGCAGGGGAGGCTTTGCCCGAACAACCATGGCTCTGAACTTCTTTTCTTGAGAATTAGTGACAAAGGTCAAAAAATAATGGAAGGATAAAGGCTCCAAATCAGAGACACTTTTATTACTCTAGTTCATTTAAAAAGTTGTAGGTTTTGCATCAACATGAATTTTCTGAACAGTAAGATGTACAAAACCCTAATGTCTGTCATTACTGACTGACTGTAATCCTCAGTGACGTAACAACAAATCAAAAAGTACAAGGGACAGGGCACAGATATAAGGAAAACTCAGAGACATTCTAAAAAATTAGCGACAGTTGAGAGGTATGTCCCCAATATTAAATGGACTTCCAGTAAAACTAGCCAAATTGACTGTATTGGTGTCAATAAGCTGCTGTCCAGGAGGGCATCCCATATCCAATTACAGTGGGGAGAATGCAGGGGGCAAGAGGGTAAAAGTGCCACAATGCAAAATAAGTGAAGACTATACAAGGACATGCAAATGGCCATACAGATAATCTGGGAAAATTCAAGGACAAAAATCAAATTTAGAACAAAAATACATACAGGCAGATGATCTGGGAAAAATCAAGAGACAAGACTGTCAGAACATCATGATGACCAAAGCCTGTGAATAGGTCAGGGCCATGGGCGCTGCCTTGTGTAGCACCACAAGACATTCACATTTCCAAGTGTTTACAAAGGTAGGAAGCTGGCCCAGTATTGAAGATGCTTCAAACATGTTTCTGAACTTGGTGGAAGAGCTGCTAAATTTGGATTTACTCTGTGAATTATTGAATAAATCTGTATTTTATACAATCTGGTGCTTCCAGTGAGTTACTGAACTTATACTTATTGTGGCTGCGTGATTGTCTGGCCAAGGACTCACCATATACTTTTCCTTGCAATACCTCTGCAACCAAATGCAATACACTTTGGGCCACTAATTCCCCATAGAATGGTTGTTATTGGTTCTCTGAGATGTTCTGTTGCTAAATGTTTGCTTCTTCTACTGTTTCCTGACAACCACAGTCACAGACGTTTTACTGAAAATGCTCATTGAATCAAAAACAGAGACTGACACAAAGTTGGTGTAACTGCAGCAACAGCTAGTTGTGCTGGCTAACATATTTACTAACCCATGAATGTGCCTGACATTTAAAACTGACCAGACCTGAAATCACACCTGGGGGCAATTGACCATTATGCTACCATAGAGACCTGGGGCTGTGCAGAATGGGCAAAAAATCCTTTCATCCCAGCTAACAGGAAAGGCACTGAATGCATATATGGCCATGGAAGGAACTGATTACATGGAGTACAGCAAACTTTAAAAAGAAACTACTAGGTATGTATGCAAAGTAATCCAAAGAACTCTGACTAAAATAGTAACTTTAGTAGAACACTTAATAGTTAATGGCACAAAGTTCAAAAAAAATTTCTGCTTTTAGATCTAACATTGCAGTAAAAATGTGCCCTCCTCTGTGAAACAAAAAACAGCAAGTAATGTGCTAATTTGTTTAAAATGGGAGGGAGGGGGTCACATTGCTAATTGCTGTATTACTAATACCAAACAGAATGTTAGAAGAAATGGGAAAGCAGAAATGCATGCCACTAGTTAAATTGTTCTATGGAGTGTGACAAGACAACAACTAGAATAACTGAGTCAGCATTATGTCATTGTGTTATGACTAAGTTGATGAGGTGTACTGTATTTCTAGCAGGAAGGGAAGATCAAATCCTGCTAGACTCTGGAAGCACGATTACCCTTGTCAGGGTCTCCTGATAGGTATGCATAAGATTAGTAACATCAGAAACAAAAATGGGTGCACAACTCTTTACAAGTAACCAAACAAAAAAAAAAACATTGTGCAGTGGTCCACATAGGAGAATGAAAAGCATCAAAACAAGAATGGGTTTTCTGGTCCAATACACACTGTAGTACAAATAGAATAAAATCCATTTATTTACATACATTTAGCACTTTTGTCCCACAAACACAAGGGGCTTCCTCAGAACAAGCCAGTAATAACACAAACCCTCCTTATGTACATACGTTTTCAGTAAAACAATTAGTGTTCCCAATAAACATTCAATAAATGTCTTGAAATAAATCAGTTAAAGGACTTGTCTGAAAGAGTCAGATACACAAGTTTGTGTGGAGCACTGAAATATTTTTGTAAGATTAACGAAAACACAGCACACAAACGTCCAATCACGAAAATAACGGCCACACCATAAAGCCCGAAGGTTGCTAGTTTATTATACACACTAAAGCTCCAAATTTACACTGCATTTTCGTCTCCATAGACAAAAGACTTCATCAGATGTAACAAAAACATCAACTAGCAACCCCTCTTAAATACCCCTCCCTCTAGTGCATCCTCCAATAGAAAAGTTTGAGTTTTAAAAACATATCTCAAAATATAAATCTTGTCAACTATTTTTAAAAAATGTTTTTTATATTTAAGAAAAAAAGACATATGAACAAATAAAATAAAATGTTGCTTTAAACCTACATGAAATGTTAAAATATATACCAAATATATAAAGCATGATATATATAAAAAATATATATATATTTAAATATGAAAAAACAAAAAGTTAAAACAAAATTGTCCTCTCCTTCCCCCTAGTGGCCAATAAGGAATTTACAACTTAGCAGCCATGAGCTTCAGAACTGGGGGCAGGGATAAATAATTGTTCTTATGAGCTTTGGGAATCCCAAAGATGGATGGTATCTTTGGCTTGTCTATAGCTAAAAAAATTAAAAACTTCTAAAGTAATATTACCCTTGTCCAATAGCTCATTCAACATGAAATCTATTCTCCTATTGACAACATTGACCTAATTTCTGGACACTCTAGAGTATCTATCCGTATCATTTAACATATCTAGCATTTTAGCTGAATATATAATGCTATCCATAAACACTTCTTTGTTAAACAAGTCTTTGCTAAATTTTTCTTTTTGTGTTTTTTAACTAGTTGGTTATGTGTGTGACCTTTGTACTTTTTTGTTTTAGTTTGTTAGTTGGGATATTTTGTAAACACCCTAATGTTTATGGATATCAGCTGAGTATGACAACCCTGTGTTTCCAAAGGTCAAACATTCCTTCCTCTTATGCTGTGCTGATGATGTCATAAGAAGGCAGAAACATGCATATCCACAGCTAGAGGGGTTTGGCTTTAATGGCCTGAAATTGTCCATAAATAGACTTAAAAATGAAAGTAAAAGAAAACGTCATGGACATTCAGGATTGCCATTTAGCTGAAACACTTTATCTTAGTCAGGGAAGCAGGGAAGCTGGAGCCTATCCCAACAAGCAATGAGGGTAAGGCAGGAAAACAAGTCTAAATGATGCTCCGATCTGCCTCAGGATGTACAGTCAGACAGACAGACACACACACACACACACACACACACACACACACACACACACACATACACCTGTCAACTGTTTAGAAGTCTGACAGTTCATCTTTCTCTCAATATGTCTCCATAATGCACAAAGAGACCAGAAACCCTGGCAAAGATCTGCACTGATATAGACACGGCATGCACACTTCACACGCAAGGTATCCTAACCAGGAAATGAAATAGAAGACCAAGTGCTAAGAGGCAGTAATGTTACCTACTGAACCATTGCACCATGTGCTGAAAAAAGAAGCTCCTGTAATTCTAGACCATAGGCTTATGGACATTATAGCAGACAACAGCAGCGATAAACTGAAGCACGACTTGTATCACCATTCAGTAAAATAAAATCACATTTATTTTCAAGTAGGTAAGCACTTTCACCACAAAATGTGGCTTCATCAGACCATTTACAAGGTGGTGCAGCAGTTAGTGTTGCTGCCTCACAGCAAGAGGTTCTCCAGTTCGATCCTCGGCTGGGGTGCCTTCTGTGTGGAGTTGGCATGTTCTCCCTGTGGTCTCGTGGGTTTCCTCCTGGCACTCCGGTTTCCTCCCACAGCCTAAAGATTGGACATTCTAAATTGGCCCTAGGTGTGAGTGTGTGCATGTGTGTGTCTTCTGTGCAAGTGTGGGCACTGGGCTGGCAACTCAACACCATGAAAACTCCACTGCTAATCATGAGCTGCATTTTGGAACCAAGTATGGATATATAGATAAATAGGCTCGTTATTCATCTATGTTTAAGAAGGTACAGTAAACTGTTTATTTGAACAATGTAAAATAGAAATCACTTCTTGATTGATCTTTCACAGCATACAAGGGTTGTAAGCTGAACGATTATGTTATCACATGCTTGATGGTATTATATCTTTCCCTTGAAAGGACCTAGCTACACCATAGGATAGTCTTGGAGGGATATTTAAATGTGTGCAATATGACTTGATCCATGAATGTGTAAGTAATGATGTACTGACTTGAATGATCTGGGTTCTGGAGTCAAGTGAGTGCTTAACCATATAACCAGTTATACCAAGTAGGAAATGTTATGTCACGATGATATAAATTTATTATTGTGTGACGATCTATATATAACAAAAGCAACTAGACAGTTAGTTGATCTATAGATGCACAATACAATTTATGCTGCTAAGGATGAGATATGCATATATTTTAAAGTGGAGTGTGTACAATTTTATTATGTGATGAATTTTGAGTATTATAATGTGGATTTTATTTATGTACGAGCAACAAATAGTTAATTTGTTGCTGTTTTAATTTGTTTATGATGTAAGCAACTAGGGGCGTTTTGTGCTGAATTGATTTGCTACAACAAACATTTGAATTTAATTAGGGGGAGGTGTTATGTATAAATGGAAATGTTTGGCAGTTTATGCACTTTTACTTGTAAATGGTCTGATGAAGCCACATTTAGTGGTGAAAGCGCTTACCTACTTGAAAATAAATGTGATTTTATTTTACTGAATGGTGATACAAGTCATGCTTCAGTTTACTGTTGCTGTTTTCTGCTGGTTTGCTTACATTTTACAACGGGGACTGTTTGCTTACTGGGGAACATTCTTTCTTAGGTTATGGACATTATACTTTATTCATTTGTACAAAATGACCCATAAACAAAACTATTAAATATCAGATTATATCTTAACTACGCAGTTGGTACTGTTATATATAAAATTTGATGTAACTAAATGGCTTAATTTGTTTTACAAATCTGTGCAAAGCAAAATCACAGTGATCAAAATGATAACGCATCACATCATCTTCCTTTACCTTAGAAATGATTGTTTCATCTTTTATTGTTGTAATCAATAAAGTTTGAAAAATAAGAACAAAAAAGGAAGAGATTAAGACAATATATTGTAAGAGATTCGTGTGAGAATTGCACCAAGAAGCAGGGCAACAACTAAGTGATGTAACAGTGAATCACTGACAAGACGTCTGGCGGCACTGTCTAGTCATTTCTGCCCATCTCCTCATAACATTTTCATTGTTTATCCAAGCGCAAAATTATCCTGTACTATGAAAAGTTTTCAGGGCCTCCAAGAACTTACTGCTATGATAAAAAAACACAAAGTTTAAGGAAGACAGGACTTTGAATTGTGGTCTGAAAATATTTCACAGCATGTATCTCTTATGTCATCAGGAACAAATGCTGGTGACTACATACTTTCATTACAAAATGAGTATGAGTGATGTGCAATGCGTATAAAATGCAATAAAATTCACATTTATTTATGTAAAGATCCTGTAAAAGCAAATGTATTGCCATCTGGTCTTCGGTTCCAACACCAGTGCTAAAAACACTGACTAGTAACCGAAGGGTACATATAATTAGTAAAGTATATCCAGTATGTTATGGTACAAAGTGTCACTCTTCAAGGTAAGAAGGAGTGCCAGGTAACCCTGGCTTCATCACCTATTCACTGCACCATTATCCAATAGCCAACAGGTTACTAACAATATGGGCCTACTGTTAAAAGAAATATAACATTACTAAGCAAAAGTCACTTGAGGGAAAAAAAGAAACACTTTTTAAAATGGATCCTACTCAAAACAATACAAATAAATTTTAAAATTGCTTTGTGGGTAGAGGGACCCCCTTGTACCTCTAAAATGGAGAGATGGGTCTACTTATATTCTCGAAAGCCAACAATATCGAAGCTGATATTGTCGACACGAGTATAGTGAAAGCGGAGAACATCGAACGTGTAAACAGAAATCTCCATAAGGGGAGATTTCCATTTACTGCAATGCAGTGTGGTCTTGGAGTTCATATATTTAAGTAGCGGGGGGTGGGGGGTGCAGGGGGGCTTTCCCCCCTGCTTAAATCCATTAGGGTACTTTTTTATTTTTTATTTTTGTTGTTTTTATAAGTTCGATGTTTGAAGACATCGACCATATGGTGTCAACCATATGGTGTTCGATGTTTTCAACAGTCGATCTTATAATATAGACCCCCAGCCGCAGTGGTGCAGCGGTAGTGTTGTTGCCTCACAGCAAGAGGTTCTCCTGTTCAATTCTCGGCGGGAGTGCCTTCTGTGTGGAGTCTGCATGTCCTCCCCGTGGTCGAGTGGCGTTCAAAAGACATGTGTGAATGGGTGTGCCTTCGCTGAAGGTTGGGCATCAGGCTGGCAACTTGGCACCATAAAAATCTACTGCCAATCATTAGCAGACCAGAGTTCCGCTGTGGTGACCCCTAACCGGGTAAAGCTGAAAAGACAAGCAACAAATAGATCTTATAATATAGACCCGGAGAGATGTGACTCTGTACCTCCTACATATTGGCCAACTTGGAGGAAACAAAACAATAACAATCCTGCAACTCCAAGGCTGCAGATTCTCTGAGTTAAAATAAAGAAGTAGTGAAGAGAAAGCTACCATACCAGCTTCCATGATAGCACTTTTGTAATAGATATACGGGATAACATATGTTTTGGATGATGCATTTTGACAAGTTTCCAACATGTGATGAACAACCAGCTGATGAGGTTCTGACTGCCCAAATACAACTGGCTCAATTAATATTAGATTATAGAATGAATGCTTGACATTTAGGAACTGCTGTTTCTGCAACACTGCTCTGCACTATGTTTGGATGTTTCTGCTTTACCCATGGTTTTGTATCCACAGGGTCAGTATATATTAAAGATGCAAGAGGTGTTTGGGGGGGGGGCTTACTCCTGCAAAAATGTTTGTTTTGATCTTTGCAGTTGGGTTGTACGAGGATTGTGCTCTTGATCATTTGTGACAGAGCGATTTGTTTTTAAGTGGCCATGCATTCATTGCTCTTTATGAAAGAAGCATTTCAACCAGCATAGATCCTAGAAAACCATATCCCGCTGCTTGCACTGCCTTATCATAGTTATGAAACTGATTATTTTAAGTGTTTTGCAGCCCTTTATCAGCCAGCTATATGGTTTGAAAAGGTGTTCCTCAGACAGCAGAACAAGCACTTCAGTGAACTGAGGTTAAGGCTTCTCATTCTTAAATCAGTACAATTTCTAGTAAGTTCAAAAGTGTGACAAATGTTTCATTAACTACATTCAGTTTTGCCCCTGACAATGACGCTGGGGATCCCGGCTGGAGAATCACAGGAAAAGCTCTGTTAGGACATGTGGCTGAGCAACAAAAAAAGTGGTCTCTCATCTCGTGGTGGGGGCTCTTTCCTTCCAGTGGTGGCCTGCAGTGGTGACTGAGAGAATATATCTAGTAGAATGAAAAACTATATAACACTGCAGCAATGAACCATGGAGGTATAAATGCTGGGAGGCTGGTTTGTGACTGTATTCCAAAACTTCATTTAACATCATTGTACAGTTCTCAATTTTGCTATAAAGTAATGCATACACGAGTTTCTATTTCCTACTGGCTATTGTTGAATGTAATCTGTCCCATCACCTTTGGATAAACAGAAACATTGGCGGATGCGGTTAATTATAGGAGGTGGCAAACAGAGATGCTGGGAGAAAGGGGATAACTGGAAAAGCTATATATTTGAGTCCACTTATTACAGGGTGCAGAGAAAATAGCTCATTCTAAAAACAAATGACATAACTCACTTTCTAGTTTCAAAAAAGTAAAGAAGTCTTCATTCTTAGGATTTGTCCTCAAAGCTCTTTCATTCTTCCACTAACAGTTATGATTTCCCCTTAGAACAGCAGCTCTTAGATAACATGATCAGACTTTAATGGAATTCATCATCTATGAAAATATTACTAAGTTATTACAATAAAACATCACTGTTTGCAATATATTGCAGATGCATCGGTGGTGCTTTCTCTTAGTACATCATAATATGTAATATATATACTTTCAAACACCTTTGTGGAATTATCACTTGTGACACAGGCAAACTTACATTTATATAAAAGTAATCAAACCATATTAACAACTTCATATTTACAAACATTACATATCACACATATTACTCTATGTCATATAATCAAAGCAACATTATGTAAATTGTTAGTTCCTACTGTCTCTTAAATGTCATTCCTCCTCCAAAACAGTTTTTGCAGGTATTGTTCTCACAGATTCCATTTTTTTCTATGTAGTTTGCTCCTACCTTTTTTTAAATATCCCACCTCCTGTTCTTTTATCTCTGTTACAGTCTTCATTACTTCGAGTATAGTTGGTTTAGACATTAATTTCCATTTTTAAGTAATCACTTTTTTGGCAGCCACCAGATTAATAAGGCCATACAATGTCTAGAAAAATTAGATCATGTATCCTGGCTAAAAAAAAAATCAAACACACGAACTGATAACTGTTAAATTATAAATACCAGCAGCACGATAGCAATCCCACGGACTCAGCGTTTTGACCAAATAAAAGTTTAAAAAAAAAATCATTCCATTAGTTACACTCATTTGCTCGCCTAGTATTTCTGACAGATTACTCTGTATAACGTTTTTAACGTCTTCCAATTCATTACAGACTGAGAACATATGCTCCCAGGTACCTCTTTCTTCGCCATTACACCTCCAATGTTTGCCATGTACCTGAGGAAAAAATTATTTGGCATCTGCTTGGGGTATAAAAGTACCTATGCAAACACTTCCAGGCAAACATCCTAAATCTTCTAGATTTTGTTGCATACTTGGGAGTCGTACGTATGTCCTCCCGTTGTTCCTTTGTGAATTGCTTATCGAATCTCTCTTACTAATCTTTTCTGACATCCTCTGACTGATTCCTAAAGTTATTGTGCAATATTTTATATTCCCTACTAATTATCCTTTTTAACACCAATTTCCATTCTAGATTCAATTAAAAACTCAACCAGTGCAGGTCTTTAACTTAGGATTCCCGTATTCGTAATATATTACAGTTATATTTTTAATTACTTTGATACAGTATGTATATCATCTAGGAGTCAGGGCAACAATTATACAAAACATGTTTGCTGCCTGTAAATAACATAACAATACCTTTTTACTGTGAATTTTGTTTGCTCATTCTGATTTGTTTTCTGTGAGTTTTGTCTCTTGGTTCATATTTATTACATTTCTTATACATTTCTGAGATTTCTCAAAGCAGTTTTGATTACAAGATGAAGAGGTTGTCTCCAGTATGCCAGATAATATTCCTTTTGGCAAAAGAAACAGAAAGGTGATCTGTAATTCCTCCCTCAAAATCATAACTAGAAGTCAGCTGTCATCAGGTCTTGTGCGGCCTGTCTTGTCCCACATTACATATAAAACAAGTATATTAAGATAATACAAACAGCTGGAAACATCAATGACTGGGAAATACCATCTCACCTCTCCACACTGGAAAAATAGTTTAATGAACTTCTCAAGGTCAAAAGAGCACTTAGTTTAGCCTCACTTTTCACAAGTACTGAGATGTGCATTACAGTCTTATAGTTCACAGCCTTCTGCAACATAATTATTTAGAATAAGATTTTTACAATTAGGAAACCATTCAAGCATATTTTAATTCATATTTTATTTCTCGGACATCCGTGCCTCACTGTAAATTAACTGGGTTTCTCCCAGCTCATTCTTCTAGAATCATGGGTGCCGGAACCATAGAATGAGGAGGGAGGGGAGCCCCCCCACACACACTTTTTCAGATAATCTCATTTAAAAAAAAAACCCACGGCTCAAAAGACAGATGCAGCTGAATGATTCAGCTGCATCTATTCTAGCATGTCTTTTTTTTTCAGTTTCCCAACCCGAATCACTACCGGCAGTGGCAGCCGAAAAGACAAACAGGTGGTAAACAATACCGAAGTACTAAATAGTAACACAATTTATTTTCAGTAAAGTCTTACATAAACTGCTGGAAGTATTGTAAGTGCGGTGCGTTGCTTACAGTGGCATTTGTATTTTTTTACCTGAAAACCGTCATCTCCATTTCTAAATATCAAAAATGTAATCACGCCAGAAATAATTCCAAAATAAGAACATTGTTGTTTTTCTTTTACTGTTAAATCGCCTTCCTGATTCTGTAGTAAACAGTTCAGATATGCAAAGTGCCAATATCTGGAACTTACATTAAGATGTACATTAAGGCTGATGAGGAGGTATGGGAAATAAGATATGTGTCATAAATAGGGCTTAGCCTATGTATTCGGTCCATTGAATTATGGGCAGTCCCCTCCCTCTCTCAGGTGCACAAAACGCAAGCAGTTTTTGTCCCTACCAGGCAGCCAATCAGGTCTTTCCGGACAACCAATGAGGCAAGGAGCTACCAATTCAAGTCTCAGATGCAGCAGGTCTTGAACTGCCACCCCTTCAACTGAAGTGACCAGTTTATTTGTAGCGAAGAGTAGGGCTCACTTAGGAAAGCCTCAGTGCTGCACTGGCACACTAGTCTTGGGATTTGGCGGATTTAAAAAGAACTTATGGAAAAATCAAAAAACTTTCGAATTGACAGTCTGCTTGCAGTCGATCCTCCTAAAGTGCAAACATCTCCCTTAGCATTGGTGACATCCCTATCATCCTCATCTGTCTCACCAGCAGGAATTCCGCCTTCAGAGAACACAAGCACAGCAGACTGCATTTGGAATGAGACGCCTTCCCCTCCGAGGATCACCACCTGCGGGTTAATGCCCAAGCCAGGTTTTTTCATGACCAGCCATCATCACCATCAGGGCATTGCTGGGCTCCATCAGCAAGGAGGGGCAGGGATCCCCACTGCACAGGCTCTCTATGGCCACCCCATGGTGGCAGCTCTGGCCAGACAGCATCCCGCAGCTGCCTTGCTGTACTCGTATCCCCAGCTCCAAGGCTCGCCAGCACCCCACCCCTCTGACCACATAAAACTTGCTGCAGCTGGCACCTTTCAGCTGGATCAATAGTTGCGGGCTTCAACTGCTGGAATGATGCTTCCCAAAATGTCAGACTTCAACTGTGAGAATCCCATTTCGTATTCAGAAACCTGGTGGTATCGTGTGTGTGTGTGTGTGTGTGTGTGTGTGTGTGTGTGTGTGTGTGTGTGTGTGTGTGTGTGTGTGTGTGTGTGTGTGTGTGTGTGTATGTGCACATGCACGTGCACTCATACATATACACACACAAACATGTTTTTTTCATTTAAACTTTTAAGTCTGTGCCAGCACCTCTTTATGTATGTTGTGCAGTAGCAAACGCATTAAACTTTAGTGATGCATTCAGGCATTCCCCTGGGATCAGTTGATCAGCACCTGTAATCTAATCTGCATCTAATATTGCTAGTTCATTTTATATTAATAGATTGCAAAACCATATTACATACAAGCTAGTGAAACATATCACACTTAAAGCATATTTGATGGGTAATACACCTGGCAGTGATACTTTTTGTAGAAGAGCTAGTAGTATATTAAATGACGTGCTTATACATTTATATAAATGTTTATCATTTTTGTATTTCTGTAAATGTCCCTGTAATCAATCAGTGTTAACAGAACTGCTTGGTTTCATAAGAAACCTTACTGCTGGATGAACAAAAATGCTGTTGATGTTGTGTGCATTTCGAATGGTTATTTATATAAGTTTTTGAAAAATATTAGAAAAATTATCACTTTCATTTTAAGACTGAATCTAATGAAAGCAACCGCTGTGATGATATGTGCTGAACATTTCAGCTGTTTACATTTTTATGGTAACAGTTATGGTTCTAGAGAGACATTCTTTATTAGTTCGAACACACACTACTTAAATATCATTAACTTGTTACCGATCGCTCAACTAAAGGAGTACTCATGATTTGTGGAACGTTTTTTTTTCCAGGGGGTAAGACCCTTTGCACTATTGGTGTGGCTGCTCTGTCCCCTCACCACAACTGGAGATATACTGCCTACAAAGTCACACAGACTCTGAGAAGGTGTATTTCTAGACAAAGGCTGTGCTTGTATTGTTAGTAGCACAACAGGTAGTATACTTGCTTTTGATGCAGAAGGCTGTGGGTACTACTCCCACAGTATGCAGATGGATTGCTGATACTGTACTGTGTTGTACTTTAAAGTGAGTGGATGCTGCAATCCTGTGAATGTCCTCCTTTGGAGTAGTTACCTAGTAGCTACTAAGCTGTTATAAGTTTGCCATCCATTCCCTATTACAATATTACTAGCTTATCATATTTTTAGTGTAACACAGGCAATTTATTCTTCAAGGGCAACAGGCACTTTATTTGTAGATGAAACAATGAACTATAAACTTGTTTGGTAGCAGCAACCTCTTCATTAGCTGCAAATCCCTGTAATGTGGAATTTTTTTATATGACTTACTTCTACCGAGATTTTGCATGTTTACTGATAATAGTGGATTGTAATGACAGAAATTTAAGTGGCCTTTTATGGTTGAAATTTTCTGAAATGGGTAGTTTTGTCATTATTGGTTCATACATTTTGTTTCATTGCTTACTAGAAGACTGTTCAAAACTACAAATTTAAAGCACACTCTAACAAGTGGTGCTGTATTATACAAGGAATATAATTTAATACAATCAGGACGGTGAATCAAAGAATGCATACATATATGCGTGGCCCTAAAAATGTGTAAGAAGCCTATGGTTTGAAAACAGCCCAGAAGTAAACTTAGTCCTCCACTAGCCAGATGCAAAATTAATGTGGATTTTCATGCCGTTTCAACGAATGCGAGTTTCAAGGACAGAGAAGTTTACTGCTCAAGCTAAGTCTGTTTTCATTGCGTGACAGTATTGTTTGCTTAGCAAAGGGCTCAGTGTTTGTCTGAAACTCAAGTGTCTATCATTATTTAAGTTTTGCAGTCCTCATAAATCTGCCAGTAAATCACACATATTAGGAACAGACCAAAAATATGACACAATCAGGGACAGTCAAACATATGCTCTGATCTCCCGACCTCTTAGGACAAGAATCAGGAGAAAGCATGAAAGGTTCAAAATCAAGGGCAAATTTTAAGCTTTACTCTTGTCACCAAAGCAATGGATGAGGGTAAAAAAAAAAAAAGTAAAAGGAAATACCGAAGGGCTTTGGCCGACTAAGTTTGAGATGACGGCAAGCGAGGAGCAGTTACTGAATCCACAAATGACTTAGCCATCATGCAGGAAGGTTCGTCCCAAACAATAACTGGTGCCAAAATCATGAATTGAAACTAAACTCCAAAAAATACATTATCGTATCCTGTGGGAAGTCATCTATTCCAGGGAACTGCCAAATTTACAATGCCCCCTGAGAAGTGACCCAGTTGTTTTGCATTTTGGAACTTGTGTGTAAAGTGACCTAACTTTTGACCAGCATGTGCCCAGAGTCATAAGAAAGTCTTTCTATATTGCACATGTTATAAAAGAATTGACTGTGACTAGATCTAGAGATGTTATTTTCCCCTTTACAAAGTCCTCATTAGGTCAATCATTTTGTATAATGCCCACTTTGGCATGTATCTGTCCAGACACATACAACAATTGGAATACTCGCAGAGATAACTTACTAAAAGGATACAAGTCCTTACAAATAAGTCTTGCATGGACCACCTCAAACAGTTATCACGACACTCGGTATCCTACATGTGTCTGGCATACAAGGCATCCTCCGACCTACAGATGTACCTACTAAACATCAGCAAGTCAAATGGCATCAGAAATAGTCCAGGTATCTAAACTGAATGTTGTGGAGAGATGGATATATATCACAAAGGCCACCATTGTTCCAGAACAGATTTTCCATTCAAGTAAAACAAAGTTCATCCCTGTCCATATTCAAATGCAACTTGGATCTAAGGATGGGTAATAGAAAATGTACTCCAGGATTGCACCTCGTGCCACTAATGGATAGAGGCAGTTCCTAAATGCTGCCTCCCTTACATGGATCCCCTCCAATTATCTATGGTATGATTACAGTTATTCTCACTATGGCTAATATACAATTATCAGTCATGGGACAGGTAAGACCAATCAGAAATGTTAATTCAAGCATCAAAAGGGAATTGGCTAAGCTTAAAATGTCCTCCAAGTGAACCTATGTTGTGGTAGTAAATAGTTTTAAAAAATTGCCCTTTTTTAGATCACAATGTGCCCCTTTCACCCTCTGCCCCCTCAGTCTTCAACAGTTTCCGGCACCTATGTCTAGAATCTCTGGGACTTGACTTCCGTCCATCATCCTCTGATATACCCTGGTAATCCCTGATTATTACATACAGCCTAAATGGGAACAAGCCATCAGCCAATATTATTTTACTATTCAGTCTACTGTCCGGGCCTTCTATGTATTGACTGATAGAATATGTTAGTTTTACCTTATGACTATACTGGTCCACAACCAAAATGTGCTGGAAGAAGAAAAAATGGGGTAAAGGACACAGTGACTAACATAAACAATGAAAACGTACTTTGTCAATCAAAGGATGTTGGAAGTATGCACATATGAAAAGAACATCTTACAAAAAGCACATAGTCCGTAAATCAAAATGTTAAACTAACTTTTTTTTCTTCTTCTTCTACTTCTCTCTCCATACACCATTACTACTTTTTGGGGTCACCCCCAAGGTTTGGCCTGGCTTGCTTTTTGGGAATGGTGATCTTCAGTTATGTTATCTATCTGCCGATTCCCCAAAATCTGGTACTCTCAGACTGCTAATTGAAAGAAACAGCATCCACATCTAATCAAGAAGCCCTTCCTTCTCTCAGGTGTCACTTAGTTCTTGTCTTCCACATGGTAATCATGTTCAGGAGTTAAACTGGATCTCAAATGCCCCCCCAAATGTCTTCCATGACGCTATGTATTTTGTCAAAATATCCAATGTGACTTCTGCCATCTCCATAAAATAGACTTCAGGTATCAATCTTATTGCAGTCACGTTATATCCCCGCCCATAATTTTATTAATCTCCAAGTGTTGCTACAGTGTAACCTCTGACCTGTGGGGATAACAGTTTTCAAATTCCATGACATTATTTGCTAGAGGTCTACTGATTCATTATTATGCTTTTCTGATGGACCTCCAAACAAGTTGCTTCTTCTGCCTTCTAGTATGGATAAAGTACCTCTTAGCCCATATGCATGTTGATAATAATACACCATATTCCACTATGATTCTATAATTAACATACACAGGTTTAAAATTATGTCTTTTTTTTACTACCATTGAAATGTGAATATTCCCCTTGTGCAATAACTGGTCATGCAATAATGAACGCTTTGTTAAAACCACATTCTGGCCAATGCACCGGGAATACCCCTTTTCCCAAGGTGCAGCAACTTTGGAGGTGAGTGTCTAGTAAAGGGATGCAGGTCCGAAACTTCCTGCATACAGTCTGAGGGACGCTTTGCCCCTCAAAAAAACTATAAATTTAAATTCTACGTTCATGTGAAAGCAGACTTTAACATAATGGTTAGTGGAGTGCTAAAATCCTGTTTAAGCCTTTTTCCATATGCCCCAACACAATGTTTGCCTTTCTACCGCTTCTCTTTGCCTATGCATAAAATATATTACAGTTCTGATATAATCACTAGTCAAATAATTTTCTTCTTCTGAATTTTGATGAGAAGCTCCTGGTAAAAGCCAAGATGTATATAACATTTTTGGCCAAAGTCACACAGTTTACCTTCCCTTTCTTTTGTCAAATTTCACCCACTTTAACAACAGTAAATGCATATCTCTGCTTTAAATTCTTTCTTAAATATCACATAGGTAGACATTGTGCAACACAGACCCTAGTGCAAATCAGGACTCATATGACTGTCTTGATATTAACAATTTTAATCTTAATCTTTTAAGCTTTTACTGCACAAGTAATGAGTTTGAATAAGATTTTAATAATTCAGTGTTTTTTTTTCTTTTAATTATAAGTGCTTAGGCTTAAGCATCATACTATAATAAAATAATAAATAAAATAAAAATAAACCCATATTATCACCACCATCATTCTATGGCTTCACATGCCACACTTTACAATTTCTTTCCCCAGTCCTACTTCCACTGTTTACTAACCATCCTCATCTTTGAAACAGAATTGCAGGTATTGTTGAAGCTGAGCTATATGATGCTATACAGTCAACGTTCCACAGGATCAGTCAAAAAATAATACCAAGTTTAGCCCGGATCTGTGGTGTAAAGAAATAAAGGCCTGACTATCACCCAGGTAAACTGAGTACAAATTGTAGCTTGGGTGATGGACGAGCTGGGTGGTGAGAGTGAGTGGCCAATGTGGCTCAGCTATCCTGGGGGGAGGGGGGGGGGTAATGATTTTGTTCAGCCCACAGGCACCATGCAACAGGTGGTTTGGACAGCATTGAAAAACAAAGGATGTGTGCTTAATAATCCCAAGGCAGTGATGGCAACCCTTAGTAGCATGTGGGCAGAAGCACACATGTA
>NC_056746.1:150855301-150857801 GCF_019279795.1 Protopterus annectens
TGGAGTTCATGTAGGACACAACCTGGGATGCCATCTGGTCCCATGGAAGCAGTGTTTTTTGCTTTGGATAGGGCAGCGTTCACCTGAGCATCAGAGATGTTTGGGAGGCAGCCCTCTGCCGGGATAGATACTTGCTCTTTTGGGGGGGGTGGAGAAGTTTGCACCACAGGATATTGGTGATGTCTGTGGGTTCAGTGTATTTTTTGTCATTTAGAATCAACTCAGAACAAGTCTGGGAGTTGCATCCCAGGTTCCTAACATAACTGAAAAAAGCCTTATGATTGTCTTTGGTGTCCTGTGCAATTTTTCTCTCGAAGCTGGCCTTGGAGGATTTTATGAGGGATCGCAATTTTTTGCTAGTACTGATCAGAGATACCTTCCCTATTAGGGATTTTGCTCTATCATGTAGTAGCTTCCTCCTTCTGTTGTACAGTTTATTTATGGCAGGGGTCCACCAGACTGGACACCTGCCTTTGGATGATTGGGTCTTGGTTTTGTTTGGGATAGCATGATCCATGCATTCCTGGAGATGTCCGTAGAATGCGTTTATACAGGATTCTGCAGTTTGGGCCGTAGTTTCCACTGGCCCTGGGGCCTGGAAGGATTCCACTTCGGTTTTGAGAAGTGAGAAGTTCGCTTTTGAGAAGTTTTTCACTGTGGTTTTCTGGGCTGGGGGTGGGGTCGGGATGAGGACATCCAGTGAAATTAATTTATGGTCTGATCTTACCAATGAGGGATATACTTCTGGTGTGGAGCATAAAGTCCCCATGTTGGTAATGATCAGGTCTAGTATGTTGTCCCCTCTTGTGGGAGTGGTGACTAGTTGTTCCATAGCATTTGAGTTTATAATTTCCAGGAACCTTTGGGCTAAGGTGCTGGGGCTTGAGTAGTGCTCCCAGTCAATGTTTGGGTAGTTGAAGTCGCCCAATATAATGGTGTTCGGAGAGATCTTCATGTTCTCCAATGTTTTCAGGAAAGCCGAGTGGGATTCCTGACTTTGAGAGGGTGGTCTGTAGGATGCTATAAACTGAAAAGCAGTCTTGCCCACTGTTAGTTGCACATGGATGGTCTCCAATACTTCATGCAATGCCACTAACCTGGAGGTGTGGATATCCTTGATAAATATGGAAACTCCCCCTCCTTTTTTGGTTCGGTCCGGGTTTTGGGGCCGAAAAGCATGATATGAGGTATAGCCTGGTAGTGCTGGGGTGCTCTCTGGAGCCTTGAACCAAGTTTCTGTCACTGCACAGATATTGATGTTCTCCATACTGAGGAGAGCTTCGAGTGCATGCATCTTGAGGTTAAGACTTCTGGCGTTAAGCAGCATTACCCTTAGTTTATTGTTCCTTGTGCTGTCTATGGGGGTGGGTTTGACTTTTGAGCCTTGCCTAAAAAAGGCACTATGGGGGTGGCAAGAGCCTTTGCCAATATCCGAAAGCCCAGTGGTGACAGGTGCAAGCCATCCCTAGCGAAGCAACGTGGCTTGTCGAGCATGTCATCCCAGGCTGACAGACACTGGATCCCCTTTGAATGACACCAAAATTTTAGCCAATTGTTAAAATCGATCATTTTGTCTTTGTACTGTGGCATCATTCTAGGTGAGGGTAAGATGCTGCTCAAGGTCAGGGTCATACCAGCCTGGGCTACATGATCAGAGAGCTCCTCTATGTCTCTTTTCATGTAGTCCAGGGAGGTACATCTCAGGTCATTCACACCAGCATGTACAATGACTGAGTCATATTTGTATTTGCTTTGGAGTGACCTGAGTGCTTGCGTTATGTGGCGGATCCTAGCACCCGACAGGCAGCTCGCCGTGACCTTCTCTTTATTCAGCCTGGTGAGTGGGACGTCAGTGTGTCTGACAATAGAGTCACCTTTTACAAGAGTATCAGGTGTGTTATTCAGCCTTAAGGGCTGTGGCTGCTTGGCACACTGACTTTGTGGGCTATGTGTTGTGCGTGTTTTGTTTTGAGGTAGCGTTTGCTTGGATGTCTGCTTTGGAGGTTTCTGTTGCTTAGGTAGATTTTTATTTAGAGCCTCTGAGTATGTTTTTGTGTATTTATGTGTTTGGTTCGCTGATGTGGTGGGACTATGTGATACTGGAATTGTGTTGTGTGAGGTTACCTTCTCCTCCTGACTGGTTACACCAGTTTTGAGATGAGAGAGCTCAGCCTCCAGTTTGGCTAAATAGTTGCATCTCTCACATATATTTGAACCTGTTTGGAGGAGGAGAGGGTTGTCCGTGTACATGAGACAGTTGTAACATTGCCTCAAAATTCCCAGATTCACCAGCTGGACTGGAGAGGAAACCATTGACTGACCTTTGGACATGCTAGAGTAATATAGGGAAACTGAATTTAAGACGGACCAATAGAGGACAGGGTAATCGTAGAGAGTATAAGAGTAAGTAGTGCTTATGGTTTAATAGTGCTAACTTGTAGGATTACTTAATTGGACCAGTGAAGGGCCTTAGAATGAGAATATGGTGTTTAAATTGAGA
>NC_056746.1:151237801-151310301 GCF_019279795.1 Protopterus annectens
CAAAACAAGAAGTTCGATACGGACACTTGTTCAAAACAATTGTTGTTTGTCTTTTGGCTTTTCCCGGTCAGGGGTCACCACAGAGAAACTCCGGTCTGCTAATGATTGGCGGTAGATTTTCACAAACGCCGAGGTGCCAGCTCGACGTCCAACCTTCAATGAAGGCATGCCCATTTACGCATGTGTTTCGAACGTCACCCAACCACTGGGAGGACATGCAGACTCCACACAGAAGGCACTCCCTGCACTCCAGCAGAGAATCGAACGGAAAAGGACTAAAACCACACAAGTCACAAGATGCCGATCACACTACAGAAGCAATAATGGCAATCACAATGGGTCACGTTTTCAGACTTCACTCCAATCGCTACCAAACACATTTTAATTGATATTCCAGCATATACGGTGTCAAAACAATTCTTGAGTGTATCTCAATCATTTTCATCCAAAGAACAAAAGATGTTCTAGAATAATTTTCTTCGAACCATGCATGCCCCATTTCACTCGGTACGAGCAGAGGGCACGACCTAAAACAGGGCAGCCTGGGAAAACCAAAAGCAATAACTTTGGAGAAAGATGACCTACAGAATTTGCTACTACTTACCTACAAATACAGTGTATTTACTCAACCCACTACAAACACGGTTTAACACTTAATAACTAAGCAATGTAGTATTACTGCGATACAGAACAAAAGGAAACTACTTCCACTGTTATTTCATACATTCGATTGTGACCTACAATTATTTTACAATGCATACCCCCCCTTCTACCAGTATCAGTTCGGGTATATGATATTAAAAAGCATCTCCACTGAAGGAAAATGTCAATGCAACAAAAATACAGCTTTAGTCTCCTTAATAGAAAACCATTCTCACCTCAGAATCATCTAGCCAAAATCGTAACCTAACAATTACCCCAAAATGCACTCCCCTTCCATTGGTACCAATTCCAGTATATGATATAAAAAATCTCCATTACAAGGAAAAATGCCAATACAGTAACAAATCAGTCTCATTAATTTAGAAGGTCCTTCCTACGTCTGAGTCATCTAGCCAACCTGTGAAGGAACTAAGCCCTAAAGCCTTCATGTATGAAAGTATGTGGATCATTGCAAGGGCACAGTGCTTTCCAGTACTGAGAACACGTTAAACTAGGACACCCCTACTTACTAGGACACCCCTACTTTACCCAATTCCATCTAATGAACGTAAATCTTATTAAGCAAGCAGCTTCCTTTCTTACACCAACCTAACTACCCATATCCATACAGGGGAGCCCCATACTCCATACATTTTCAATAGCCGACATACCGGCTCCATTTATCTTACCTGATGGCTGATAACTCCGAACCACAGTCCTCAAATTAGTCGAAGCGCAATGAATGACTGCCCTAAACATTATGTACTACACACAAGAACTGCCAGGGAAACTGAGGGGGAAGAAAAAGACTTGGGTCCCAGCAATCGAACAAGAAATCCATTTGCTCTTACACAAACAGACACAGACTGACAGCACTTGAACAGTACCAGCTCTTAACCGGAAAAGGCTGTCTTCCCGGAAATGAATGAAGCGGACAGCCTATGGATGACCGGGACAATGCAATCTTCATGCCTGCCTTGAAGACGGATCCCTCGTGTTGGCTCCTGATGCTCAGTAGTCCAAGTTATCACTGAGAGGAAACAAATTATAAGAAGTTCAAAGCTACAGAGTTCTGCAACCATTACACCATGCCAGTTCCCACCTTTGACTGTAAAGCCCTTCTAAGAGGGCTAGGAGAGTCACGCCAGGGTTGCCTTTATAAATACACACCTAATTATACAAGTCTCTGGGTATAACTCAGAAGAAAGCTGATAAGTCAATTAGTGGGGGTGGGCAAATATTTTCATTTTTCATTCTACTTTTACAGGACTTTAATGCATGATCAGAAATGGGGTAAAGGGAAGTGTGTAGCTGAATTTCAGCTCAGTTTCAGTATTACACCCACATGTGGTGTAATATGACACTTTTTAATAAATTAAGTAAGTTGCTTTTTATTAAATGCATGCAAGTATTAATGTGCTAGAATCGCACCTTCCAACAGCTTGTAAAATTGTCAGTTTTCTTAAAGACAGTAGATCTCCTTTTAAGGTGTCTTTTCCCACAAGAATGCCTCAATCAGAAAAGTTTCTCATTTGGAGCTTGTATACTTAACTTCTGGAAATCATTTCCCAGTGCTCTACATACAAGGCTTCTGATCATAAGCTGGCTGCTCCTACCTACAAGTTCTACCTTTTCATACGTATGAACTCAAAAGGATGAGAGTTTGGGTAACCAAAGAAATATGCCAACATACAGTGGTCAGGGAGGTATCTGCAGCTATTTATGACCTCATCCTTAACCATTCCCCTTTGCTGCAATCAAACTAGGTCATCAATACCTACAGGATGACTGTCCACTGTGATCACATTCCTGCAGCTACCTCTCCAAGCCCTAATGAGTTCAGCAGTATCAATGGACTACCTTCTCCCTCACCATGGGAAAGGCAAAAAGGCCAAACGCTGAGACCCCACCATATGCCAGCACTCAGACAAAGGTGTTACTCAGACCTGGTCACAAGTGGACTTCTTGCCTCACGCCACTACATCACCTACTTCTGATTGTCATTGCATATACCTGCATTTAGGCATTCTGTGATGTAACAGACTGGGATAAGAAGGGGGCAATTCCCAAACAAAGTATGTCCAAGTCTATAAATAAGAAATGGCTCAGAACTGGAGCACAGGTCAAATTATTATTTTCAACCCAAATAAAATCAAAGTATAAAATAATCAAAATTCCACAAAGGACCATTCCTAAATCAATGCCATACTCCAAAAATGAATGTCTTGAGGGGTGTCTGGGTATGTGGGTGCATGTGTGTAATTGGGGAGTGAATCTCTACTGCTGATCTAGAATAGTTTTAGGAGCATAAAAAGGCAACAGATTTCTAACCCAAACCACAAATTTACATTCCTACACTTATCCAGTGCACCATGGTCAACAATGCTTCATAGTCATCTTTAAAAGGAGTGATAAATTGTATTAAGGATGCAGAAAAGCTACATATTTGTTCTAATGGTACAGATTGCTGGTGGGAACATCATGAGAAACACATTTGAAAACCGTTACAAAACATCCTGCAAGTTTGCTTGGGCTCACAGTAAAATCAAATATTAAACAATGTCACAAAGCAGGTCTTTAACTTATGAATAACGCAGCAGTCTGCTGTAATGTACTGACCAGAAAGGCAGTGCAATGTAGCGCTCAAGTCAGAAAAGCACTGCCCTTATTAAAGTGACTAGCAGTGCAGTCAAGCTGCAGGCACAGCCACATAATGTTCTCACTGTACTGTTGGATAAGTCTATTGCATAATGTTCTTGATGTATGGCTGGGTAAACCTATCACATAATGTTCTGGATGTATGGCTTGGGTAAGCCTATTGCATAATGTTCTCAATATAAAGCTGGGTAAGCCTATTGCACAGTGTCTACGATGTGTGTTTGGGTAAGCCTATTGCATAGTGTTCTTGATGTATGGCTGGGTGAACCTATCACATAGTGTTCATGTACAGCTGGGTATGCCTGTTTCAGCTCTTGTAAACGTATTGCTGCAGCTTGAGACCAATAAACTGCTGTGGCAGCAAAGGCCAACTACAACAGCACACCAAATGTGTTCACTATGCATTCATACACAGCAGTGATGTTAGCATGCCAGGAATACAGGTGTGCAACAGTCAGCCTTAAGTGCAGCTCAGTGTTTCTACATACTTGTCATTTCTGAAACTACAGTTGGGATGGCACCTGGCTTTAAGCATAAGCATCTTGCTCTGAAATGAGGGTTTTTTTAATCAATTTCTGCCACAATGTCTTACATTAGGCTGCAAATACCCTATGCACCTAGCTAAGCTCTTTAAGTGTGGCTCAATGATCTATTTAACATCATTGGTTCACATGTGAAAACAATACCTTAACTTTCTCTGGAGTGCAGGATGACTGGATAGGAATCAGTTCTGGTATTTCTTCTTCCTTCTCTGATTTGTCTATCTTCTTGACTATTGCTTTTTTTGGTTTCTTCTTTTTCTTCTTAAGATCTGTTTCAACCAGCATATCATCTGCTTCCGGTGACACTGGAGTCTTACTCTGGGCTTTTTTAAACACATCCCCCTTTTGTCTTTTCTTGTTTTTCTCTCTGGACTACAAAAGAAAATACAAAAACGCCATTAGTCCTGAAAAAGTAACAGTCCAGAAATTCTGCTAATCTTTTTTTAATGTAGAAAATCTATTCATTTAATTGCAACTTTAAATTGTGTTTTCTCATAATAAACTGAACAGAAGTCAAAAGTTCATAAATGCTGACATTATTAAAACTGCTTGTTTAGTGGGTACATCTCTCTCTTCCTCATCAACAAAACACTACAACAGTAAACTACGTCTTCCCCCATCGACACACCACAAGCCAGACTTCCACTGTTCCAAGCGAGTAAACCAAAACAACCAAACTTTCTCTGACCGGTGAATGTAAGCCCCTCCAGTAGGAACCCTTACAACTGGAAATCCACTCCTTAGTCCAAAATATTGTCAATGTACTTAGTATTGTAAAAGAAACAGACTACAGTACAAGGGTAGTCACACCAACAGCTTACCCAGACAGTTAAGCAAAAGTTAGCAAATAAAAATTAATTATTCTGGGAAATCATTCAATCATTTCTGATAGCCACTATACCCTAATTAAGGCTCACAGAGAAGACAGCGCCTATTGTCATATCAAACAAGCATTGAGGCAGAAAACCTATCCTGAGAGAGATGTCAGTTCACTACCAGATACAACAAGCACACACACAAAGTCCATCTGTACCACAAAAACTACCTCAGAGTAATTTAGAGATTTACAGGATCATCACATCACCTACTGGCATATCTTTAGGATATAGCAGAAAACTGGATAACATATAAGATACAGACACAGGCAGGAAATGCAGACTTTACAGAGAAGGTGCTCAAGCCAGGAAATGAAAGACAGAAGCAGTGAGATGCAGCAGCCCTGACATCTGAACCACCGTGCCATCCTATGGGGAAATCAAGAGCCCTGACATCTGAACCACCGTGCCATCCTCTGGGGAAATCAAGAGAATGTTGAACAATGCTTTAATTAATAACGGAAATAAAATCAACTGAGTAAAATAATAAAAATAAATCTGGCACATTTCTGAACAAAATAGGTTATGAGAAGTACTATGAAACAAAGTACAATTATGCAAGCACTCCTTCCAATAGCAGATCAACGACAGAGGTTCATGCACCACATCATACTAGTGACTTCTGCCACTAGTCAACCGAGATACAACTAAAACTTCTCTACCCAGTAATCCGGACCTGAAGGAGCACCTGCTTTCTTCATGTATACATCTGGCAATACAGAAGTGAGTGGGATCCATTGCCCATTAAGATTTCCCCCTGGAAAATAAACAGAGGAACCCCAAAGTAAGAAGTGCATATCTGCAGTTAATGGACCATTCTTGCCATCCCAGAATTCTTCACATATTAGGTACAGAGTTCCAAAGTAGGCAATGAAGTGGATTTGGACAACATAAGCAATGGATGCAAGCCTTTCAATACAAGCCTGAAATTATATGGATGAGTTGAATCTGCAGGAACTGTTAATCTCCAACACTGTAAGAAAGGATTAACCTCACTACCTGGATCCAAGGCCCGCAGTGGTGGTGCTGCTGTAGCATTGTCACCTCACAGTAAGACGCTGTCCGGTTCGATTCTCAGCTAGAGCGTCTTCTGTGTGGAGACGTGCATGAATGGGCGTACCTTCGTTGAAGGTTGTGCGTCAGGGCTGGTAACTCGGCACGTAAAAATCAACTACCAATCATTAGCGGACCGGAGTTCCGCTGTGGCGACCCCTAACCGGGAAAAGCCGAAAGACACAACAACCTGGATCTAAGGCTCCTATGCCAAAATGCTTTCATTCCTGAGAAAAAGCATTAGAACCTCCCCACTCCACCTTTGGTCTAAATCAGTGCATGCCATCTAGAACAGTCTCACCTATCAATCCAATGATAACAGTACATTATTATCTATGCAAATAAAGCTCTAATGTCCACAGAGCCTACAACATTTTTTTTTTTACTTGGCATTAAATATCTTCATATTTTTATTAGACGGAAAGAAAATATAAAAAATAACCTTCTTAATAGACAAGTTAGCAGCTAAATATATCAGCTCAGGAGTGGACAGATTTAACCCAACAAAAAAATACTAATTTTCCACCGTATTATTAATATAATTTAATTTATAAGGTAACCAGATGACAGACTGAGACTCCAGTATATCTGAGTGACACAAAACCACTCAAGAGCTTCAAATCGGCAAAACAAACCAATCAAAGATGAAAACAAAAGCATTTTTAAAAGACAGCAACACCCCAACACCCCCTAAAATTGCATAACTTAAAATTTACCAACTCCATAGTCACACAACTCCAGAGAAAAATGAAAAGCAAAACATGTGAATCCGTGCACAAATACAAACTGTGCCAACAAAGATCCCTGTGGGTAGTTGTGATCAATGACTTGCAGATCCAGGAAATACCTTCAACAAGACGCAAGCTCACCCAGTCAATGCTTGACTAAAGGTAGTTAAGCCGTGGACCAGTACTAAACAATATATTTCAGCCACAGCTTAGAAGGGTGAACAAAGGTTCCTTGTTAATATTCTGAAAACCTGAATGAAGAGTCTTAAACTGCTAATGTCAAACTTTATGTTTTTTTGCAAGAACGGTTGCACATTCCCTCCTCATCTTTCTTATGAGAGTTGCGCCCTCACATCCCATACCTCTTTATATTTCACCTCTGAAGTTGCTGCACCAAAAGGCATTAACAAAAATAAAATTTTAAAGAGTTTGGCTTTTACAGTTTTGATCACCGACAATAAAAACAGGGCCTATAAACAAAACTAACACTGGCATACAAATTAGCAGCTTCCAAAATTAGACAAAGCTGCATACATACACAGATTGCACAAAACTTGGCTAATGCAATGAAAATTGTATCAAAAGGCGGGAGAAGCATGTGTAACCAACGCAAGCAGTAATACATTCCTGTAAATGAAAAGAATGGCACAGTAATATGTATTATACCATGACCCCCCATTAATATTCCGAAGCGTGCACGCTGATTGGCCAGCGTGCACGTTGTAAATCGACTTATACTAATGGGAAAAGGTCCGTCGCCGGACTTTTCCATTAGTATAAGTCTCTTTTAAAACACTGTCTCGCTATGTTAAAAGAGTTTAACATAACGACACAGGTTTAAAAAAAGCAACGGAGATCTCCGTTGCTTTTTTTAAAGCTGTCTCGCTATGTTAAACCCATTTAATATAGCGAGACAGTAAAAAGCAACGGAGATCTTGCTTTCTCCGTTGCTTTTGACCACAGCTCTGATGTACTGCGTAGGCATGCGCAGTACATCTGAACTGCCGCGGATACCAGACAGCTGCGGAAGGGCAGCAAAGAGGCATTATACAATGCCATTATTTAAGAAAAGTAATTATTTCTTTTCTTAAATAATGTCATAGTATAATAGCAATAACCCACTTCTGGGTGTGGGTAATGCGGGATTTACCCACAGTTGTCTTTGTTTGGTCCCACTTCTGGGTGTGGGTAATGCGGGATTTACCCACGGTTGTCTTTGTTTGGTCCACGCCAACTGTGGGTAAATCCTGCATTACCCACACCCAGGTGTGGATTACTGCTATATTAACTAGGCAGTAACTCAAAAGTACTGTATACAAGCATCCAAAAAAACTGTAAGTGCAAAACTGTACATATACTGGAATAGCACGTGTCATCTTTCCAGAGATTTAAAACCCTAAGTACTCTAGAAATACAGACTCTCTCAAAGCTTCAAAATGTTTTAAAAAGGTAAACAATGGAAGAAGGCAAAGAGTGCAAGTAGTCTGTTAATTCATGACGCAACTTATCTTCCTTTTGTTAACATGACACAAGCCTATTTAACAAATGCAACAGCACAGAACAGTTCACATCTACAGGGAGCTAGCTCCAAAAACATGTCTTCTGTCCTCCATATTATTCTGACTCATTTAAGATACAGTAGTTGGGGAGGAAAAAAAAACACTTTCTGTCCAATTCATTCAATGACTGCAGAAGTGAAGGGTTCATATTTTACAATAATAGCTAGTTAGTTTAGCTCTAAGTAAAATAGTTCAGATTTTACTCACAGAATGTTTATTGCCTTTTTCAAAGCCCTAAGAAAATTCTCCACACTAACAGTTATAGTGGGATCATTAAAATGGTACATTTCAGTGGGACTTCAGTTAAAACAGGGACTGAATAAAACATTACACTGAGCCGTCTTCATCCTCCATTTAAGTAAAATTGGTTATAGTTTCCTGAGATAAGGGCTGTTTTGCAGAAAAGGGAATACAGTGAGCCATGACCTGCGGTTACCAATGAAGAAAACGTTCTGGGGATGGGGCCAATAATTATAAAAAACAGGGTCCACATGGTTCATGCTTAACTGGATGCTGACAGACTACACACAGAGTAATCAGACAATTGGAGAAATGGAAGATCTGCCAAGTTACACTAGATTAAATTTTACTTATGGTATACACAGCAAAGGCAGACAGCAGAGGTATAAAGATTGAGCCAGCCCCCCCAGTCAACTAACTCAGGAGTGTACAAAAGGTGGCCCTATGGCCACAATTTGGCCCATCAAAGCATTTTATCTGGCCCTCAGTATGTCCAACATACTGTTTTGAATAGATACATGTTGCACATGGCAATGCCCCCCCCCCAAAAAAAAAAACTTGCCAATTATGGTAAGTGGCCTCTGAACTGTATGGTTAGTAGCCCCGAGCCAAAAAGCTTGGACAGTTCATTCTAACTGAAAACGGATACAGACCTTAGAGACCTTCATCACTGCATGGGGCCAGCTGAAGTTCTTTGCCTAGAACTCCTGAAAGCAAAAATTGTATCTAGATGAGTGGGGACAAAGGAAAAATCTCAGATTCACTGGTGCCCAGAGAGAGAGAGAAAAAAACTGTGTGTAATTTACGAGAACAAAATTGGCAGAACAGTCAGATATCCAGTCACTTGGGGAAAAAAAATGCCTGGGCACAAAAGTCTTTATACAGCATCATTTGACAGCATGAATGCCTAGAGCAGTGATTGCTAAACTGGAGAGTTATACTCTGAAAAACAATATGCTCTCAGTACTCTAGATTTCCAGGAAGATTATCAAGACTTGGGAATTTCAGGTTGTCTAGCATCATGATTACTCAGTGGACCCTGGGATGAAGAGATGATTTTTCAGATGGCACAAAGGCTCTGCAGGCAATCCAGATGATGATGCAAACTGTTCTATCCAGCTCAGCTCTGAGTTATAGTCTCCTTGAAGATGATCTGGCATTTTTTTTTTAAACTAAAGATTTTATCAACAGACTAAAGCAGGCAGATGCACCATCAGAGTATGACCCAGCAGTTCCTGACCATCAGATGGCTTAAATTCAGCAGCAGAAGAAAGAAGACACTATGCTAAATCATCAGACTCTTTCACACGGTTTTAGAGATGGACGGCAGACAAACGGCACCAGTGTCACAGGTGACGTTCTGTTAGTGATTCTGCTCTTTTATAAAGGACGCTTTCGTCTCTCAGTTTTTGCAAGCTCTACACTATATTTTTTCTTTGACTTCTTTTCTAATCGTCTTCGTCTTTTTACCCATCAGGAAAGATGCTAAAACTTTCGGTAGTCTTAATTTTTATAGTGTGTTTAAAATTGATGCAATGGTTACAATCTTCTGTTATTCACTGGGGCTAAACAAAACTGACACTAAGAAAGGAAATCTTTTGGGATAATCTGCCATCCACACTCAAATGTATTCACCCACTTTGGCATCAAGTGAAACAATAACAAAACTTTGAAATGATTATACAGTGCAAATTTCTTGTGGCACAACAGAAAGGATATGACCCTCAAAACTGTGATTAGAACAGAAGTAAATGTAACAAGAGACAATGCTAAAACTATTACTTACATTTATACTGTACATTGTATATACATATATGTATGTGGTGCCCCTCCTCTGGACCAGTAGTCAAACAGTCTCAATCCTCACCACGGACAACGATGAGGGATGTTCACTTGGACTAGAAATAGATAAGACAGTATTTCCAGATGCAGCTCACTACACTAAGCATAATTTTCCTTGAGAGCACAGAGACACACACAGTCTTGGGGCTGGATTCCCCTCTCTCTCACCAGGCCCCAAATAAGATTCCACACTGACCACAGCTATAGAGTCAAGTCCTTAGCTGGGTGTTCCAAGACAAGTCCTCCACCACCCTCTCCGTGAAATAAGTGCTCTGTGTCCCTGTTCGAAGTAGCTGACACACACACTCTGACATTTAATTTTCTCACACACACAAACCTGGGAAAGGCTGGCGCCGATTTACCAGCTATGCCCAAACTATAACGTAGTTCCACCACCACAACACTCACAAAGTCAGCTACTTAAAGGTTCTTGCCAGGGTACCCAATTATACTGAGTGAAATTAATACTAATACCAATGGTAACACTGATCAAACAGCAAGGCTTTCAGAAAAGTTAAAATATTCTCAAAAAGACCAGCCACAATAAAAACATTATATATATATATTTAATAATAAAAGAACATAAATATACTAAATATCTATTTATGATAAACACCAGAGTTTCAATCAGAGGAAATAACAACATGGCTGGACAGATATAGAAAAACAGTACTTAACTCATCACCATCATCAGCTCATTTTTCTTCATGGGGTTGGGATATCATGTTAACTGTCGCCAACTCTCAAGATTAAGTACCAAGTTACTGCCTTCTTTAACACTCAAACCTGACTGTTGCAGATCTTCTTTCACACAATCCATCCACCTCTTTGCTGGATGCCCTCACTTCCTCTTACCCTTTTTCTGTCTGTCCCAAATCTTTCTCACTAGACTGTCTTTTGCTTGTACTATAAGGGGGGTGCTGTACACTACAGTGTGTGTTGCCCTGAGAATGAGATGTTAAACAAATGTCCAGTTTGCTTAAGATGGTAGTAGCTCAGATGGATATAAAAGATCCCACAGCACCCATCAAAAAGTGGAGGAGAAATTCCCCAATACCCTGGCCAAATTTCTCCAGGTAGTGTAAATAGCACCCTGGGCCTGCCCTAAAAAAGTACAGTTGTGTACACTTACCATAAATATAGATGTTTGAGTGTATTCACTGTTGCAATTATCACACTTGGGTTATCTGCCTGCAGGTAGCCCTCAGTCGGCCCGGATACTAGAGTCTTAGGATTTCTCCATCAGATGCTGTCGCTTCTTCCATGACGTCAGGTCGTCACTGGTATAAAACAGGCAGCCGACTCTATTACATCAGTTTTTCTTGCCCCAAATGTCAGGAGCCCCAAAACAGGAAGCTAGTATATAGTGGGGAACACCACCAGTAAAAAGTAAATACCAATGCCATTAGGAATGGCCATAGAGAGGAAAGGTAGAAAGACAGAGAAAGCCAGGGGGCTGGAGGGAGAGAAACCAGGACTGCAACACTGAATACACTCGAACATCTACATTTATGGTAAGTGTACACAACTGTACTATGTTCTTCGTGTTTCACTGTTGCAGTCATCACACTTGGGTTGATTCCCAAAGCTGAGGAAGGATGGAGGCAGTCAAGAAATGTTAGGGCTGGCTAGTAGGCCTTGTAAGACTGCTGCGGCAAATACAGCTCTGGATTTAGAAAAGATTGGCAAGTGGTAATGCTTGGTGAAGGTGTATGCATAACTCCAGGTTGCAGCTTCCAGAATGTCCCTTGGAGGGACTTCCCTGAGTAATGCTGTAGCGGTGGAAGTAGCCCTAGTGGAATGTGGTCTGATCCCCTGTGGGGTAGGTTTTCCATGGTGCTTTTAGCAGAAATGGATGCAGTGTGCTATCCATTTGGAAATAGTTTGCTTTGAAATGGCCTTACCCTCTGCCCCTGTAGCAAAGCTGACTAGCAGCTGGTCAGATTTTCTGAAAGGTTTAGTCCTGTCAAGTTAGAACCTGAGCTGTCTGTGCACGTCCAAGGAGTGCAAGATCCTTTCCCCTTTATTCTGAGGGTTAGGGAAGAAGGTTGGCAAATGGATGGATCGGTTTAGAGCCGCTCTGGACACCGCCTAAGGCATAAAGGATGGGTTAGTCCTGAGAGAAACCCTGTTAGCATGGAAAATAATGAAGGGTTCCACAGCCATTAGTGCCTGTAACGTAGACACTCTTCTTGCTGAAGTTATGGCTAAAAGCAAGGCTGTTTTCCAAGAGAGGAATTTTAACTCTGCTGAAGCTGCAGGTTCAAAAGGGGGAAGCGTGAGATTTTCCAGCACAAAGTTAAAGTCCCACGCAGGGGTGGTGCTCTCCTAGGGGGCCTTAAGTTGTTAGCCCCTCCCAGGAACTGTTTGATGAGCGGGTGAGAAAATAGAAGTGGCTCAGTATTATAATGAGCTGAGATGGCAGAGGCATGAATCTTAATGGAGGAGGATAGGCCTCTGTGGATTAGCTCTGCTAGGTATTCCAGGATACGAGGTAAGGAGGACATTGCTGTGTCCTTCCCTTGAGACCGATTCCAAGAACAATATATCTTTTCCACTTCTCATCATAGGATTTCCTAGTACTAGGCTTTCTGGCATCAAGAATGATGTCCAGCACCTGTTTGCTGAGGGTTGCTTGTGGTGTATTCAAGGGATAAGCCAGGCTGCAAAGTTTAGGGATTGCTATTGTGGATGAAAAATCTGTCCCTCCTGCTGAGAGAGCAGGGGAAGGAGCCTGGTGAAGGTGCCAGGGTGGCACTGTTGTCAGACTGCACAAGAGTGGGTACCAGTGCTGGCGTGGCCAGTCTGGGGCAATAAGAATTGCCCTTGGCCTGTCCTGTTTTACCTTGAGTAGTACTTTTGAGAGGAGAGGCAGAGGGGGAAAGGCATAAATTGAGAGGTTTTCCCATTGAAAGGATAGGGCATCCACTTTCCAGGCCCAGCTGTGAGGGTTCCTGGTGCAGAATATGCTCAACTGGATTCCATAAAAACATCATCTACATCGTCCGAACAGGGGGTATTGCTAGAGGCCTGTGCTGAGGCAGCTCTAAAAATTCTCCGAGTCTCTTTTTGGAAGGAGGGTAGTCCTGGCATTCACAGCGGAAGGAGGGTAGTCCTGGCATTCACAGCGGAAATGCTTTCTTAGAGTATACAAGGTTTCACCAAAAGATAAATCCTTTGGAGGGGAGGCAGAGGGAATGGATTCCTCTGCATCTGAATCCTCATAAGTTGATAAGGGCATGTCCTGATAATCAGAAGGGTCAGAGGCATTGGACTCCTGGTCTGTAGAATCAGAATGAAACTCAATTCTTTGTCTCTTAGCAGAGGAAGGCTAGCTTCCCCTAATTAGGGTAATAAGGTCTTCAACCGTTCTCACAGGAGACAAATAAGTCCACCTCCGGTGTCCCCACCTCGGGATCAGAAGGTTGAAGGTGTTGGGCTCCAATTTCCACTCATGTGGGTCTAGCAGATTTCTGCTCAAGTCGTCTGCCAGTGAATTTTGTTTGCCTGGCAGGAATTGGGCTTGTAGATGCACTTGGTTGCTCAAGGCTGTGTTCCACAGGGCATGGCCAACCTGCAGAGTGGGTAAGAATGGGTTCCTCCCTGCTTGTTGATGTACCACATAACTGTGGTGGTGTTTGTTTTTATAAGCAGATGTCCTGGAAGGATTAGGTATTTGAAGGCTGTCAGAGCATTCTGTATAGCTAGCATCTCTTTTTGATTGATGTGCAGAGAATCTGGGCTGGGATCCAATGGCCCTGAATGCATTTGCATGCCATGTAAGCCCCTCATGCATAGTCTGATGCATCTGTTGTCAGGGCTTGGGCGGCAAGGGGTGAGTAAAAAGCAGTCCCTTGTTGCGGTTGCATGCTTCTGCCCACCAAAGGAACTCTGCCCTTACACAAGGTATGATTGGAATGACTGTTTCCAGGTCCGGAGAATGCTGGCACCAAAGACTTCTTAAGTACCACTGAAGTTTCCTCATATGCAGTCTTGCATATGGAATTAGCAGAATACATGAGGCCATGAACCCTAGGGCTTGCAGTATTTTTCTTGCAGATAGCTGGATTCTGGTGCAATTTGTTTGAAGTAGTTTGTCAGATAGACCTGTTTTTCTGAAGTGAGAAATGCCATCTGGGAAGTTGTGTCCAAGCTTGCTCCCATGAATACATGAATGTACCCCAATGAAGTGGGAAGGCTTTTTACAAATGCCAGGTGCTAAAGTAGCAATTCCTGACGGTCCGCCTGAATCAGGCAGTCGTCCAAGTATGGGAAAATGTGTATATTTCTCTGCCTGCAGTATGCAATGGCTGGAGCCAGGCATTTTGTGAATACTCTGGGTGCAGTAGATAAGCCAAATGGAAGAGCAGAGAACTGATGGTGCATAGAGCCTGTCCTGAAACGTAGATATGTCCTGCATGACTCCCTTATGGGGATGTGCAGATAAGCTTCTTTTAAGTCTAGAGTGACTAACCAGGTATCCTTGGCTAGCATAGGGAGAAGCTGCTGCAGGCTAAGCATCTTGAATATTGGGACCACCAGAAAGGTGCTGAGAGTTGATAGATCCAGGATTGGGCACCAAGAGCCCTCTTTTCTGGGAACCAGGAAAAGGCTGGAGTAAAAACCCTGCCCACTTTGTTCTACTGGAACAGGTTGAATAGCCCTGATACTGAGCAGGGAAAGTACTTGCTTTTGAGTCTATGTCCACTGGTTTGGAGGAAGGACTGGAAACCCGCTTGGGGTTGGCAGTGCATGGAAGTAGAATCTGTACCCCTGGGATACAATGTTTAGGACTCATCTGTCCCGAGTAATGGACATCCAGTTTTTTGCATGAAGGGCAAGTTTTCCTCCTAGGGGCACAGGTAATTAGGTAGGGCTGGGAAGGATAATTGAAAAGTCATTGTGAACTTTTTCCATAAGGGGCAGCTTACCACTCCCTGTTTTTGAGGTGGGGGCACTCCATTGTTTAGATCTCTGCATACTCTGAGGCTGTAGTCTGGGTGGCCTGTTTCCCATGGGTTTGGTCTGGGAAGGCCTGGAAGGGGCTTGAAAGGACCCGTTTTTAGAAGGCCAATGCCTACTGAAATCTAGGTGGTTGCATTTGTAAGAATTCTTTAACAGTCTGCATAGATTAGCTTTTTCTTCCATCTTTTTAAGAACCTCTTCTGCTTTGGTGCCAACTAAACAGTCCTTATTTAACAGAGCGTCTAGTAATTTGAATTTGAAGTGATCTGACCAGGTTTGTTCTTTCAGCCAAACATGCCTTCTCAGTACAGACCCAGTGACTGCAGCCCTGCAAGATGTTTCTATGGCATCAAAGGCACACTGCAAAGTATGCTTACTAACTTGGTTTGCAGAAAGCATTAGCTCTTGCAAATCTTTACTTTCTGCACAATCTGAAAGTAACACCATTTTTGTTTAATTAGTTCCATAATATGCTGTTGGTACTTCAACATGTATATAGAACTGGCAATTCAATGTACTGATGGCAAGCATAGCAGAGGTATATACCTTCTTAGCCCATCAGTCTAAAGCTCTGGAATCCCTGTCTGAAGGGGTAGGATTTTTGGCTGTAGTAGCCTTAATACCCTTAGGTCCCTAGGAAATGGTGTCTGGATCCGCTGTAGGATTCTTGGAGAAATTTGTGGGAATCGGGTACTCTGTAGTACCAGTCAGGTTTCCTAGGGGCCGGGGGAAAGTATCTGGAGTAAGACTGGATTCCATAAAAACATCACCTACATCGTCCGAACAGGGGGTATAGCTAGAGGCCTGTGCTGAGGCAGCTCTAAAAATTCTCCAAGTCTCTTTTTGGACGGAGGGTAGTCCTGGCATTCCCAGCGGAAATGCTCTCTTAGAGTATACAAGGTTTCACCAAAAGATAAATCCTTTGGAGGGGAGGCAGAGGGAATGGATTCCTCTGCATCTGAATCCTCATAAGTTGATAAGGGCATGTCCCGATAATCAGAAGGGTCAGAGGCATCGGACTCCTGGTCTGTAGAATCAGAATGAAACTCAATTCTTTGTCTCTTGGCAGAGGAAGGCTAGCTTCCCCTAATTAGGGTAATAAGGTCTTCAACCATTTTAAGCATTTGTTTTTGTGGCATGGGAGCTTGAGCATGCGCTTTGGTCCACAGCTTTCTAGGCATAGTGCGTACTCTGGGCCTCAGAAACTCAGTAGGTTTAGCTAAAAACAAAGTTGTAGGTTTAATTTGAACATTGGTAGGTTGGAATACACCCTCAGAAGCCGGTGCCTGCACAGCGGCTCCGGACCCTAGGTTGGAATACACCCTCAGAAGCCGATGCCTGCACAGCGGCTCCGGACCCATCCAAGGTAGAGACATCCGCAGGTTCCATCGCTGAAGTATCTCGCGGCATACCGGACTCCGAATGGGTCTCAGCAGAGGCTTGCAAATCTCTAGAAGTGGGCATCAGTGGCTGCAAAGGCACCTCACTGTGTACCGGTGGACTGGCGACTAGCTTAATGGAAGTGTCATCAGTTTTGGACCTATGTGGTCTGTCTCTATCTTTACCTTTATGTTTTTTCGGAAGATCGGTAGTAGGATGGCTTATCGAAACCATTTTGGAATACTGAGAATGAGAGCAAAAGAATTTAGCGACAAGGATAGTCCAATGACGAATGGTTCGGGCGTTAAATAAGGCACAAAACCGACAGCGTGGGACGTTGTGGTCTGGGCCTAGACAGGTGACGCAGTAAGAATGAAAATCTCTGACCGGCATTTGCTTTCCATAGGCAAGACAATTGTTAACTTTTTCTGACATCGGTTAGAGCAAGAAAAAAGGATCCCAAACGGGGTACTTAGCTTTTGAAGACTTCAGGATTACAAACTCGAAAATGAAAATGTGAGGTAGCGGCCGACCGGCACTTGTGAACTGCCTCTGCTTTGGGCTCCTATTCGGCAAGAAAGACTGATGTAATGGCGTCGGCTGCCTGTTTTATACCCCTGACGACCTGACGTCATGGAAGAAGCGACAGCATCCAAAGCAGAAATCCTAAGACTCTGGTATTCAGGCCGACTGAGGGCTAACTTCAGGCAGATAACCCAAGTGTGATGACTGCAACAGTCGAAGAACATCAGACCATGAACCTGATTGATGGATAGATGACTGGAATGAATGAATGACTGAATGAATGGATACACAAAAACATTTTTAAAAAAGTTAAATTACCAATTGTAACTGATGGATTTGCAGGATTACAGTGTTAACCATGCATAATCCAGTACAAAAATTCCACGGTAGTCAATTTAACAATTTCTAATGAACTGTTATGCACCAGTGCACAATTCCATTTCTAAACATTTTATTTTGCCTTTATATACTCCATTTTTTATCCAAGCTGCACACATTCAGTGTCACAGATAAGATTGTGGGCCATGACATGTTAAAAATTTGAGCTCAGATGTTAAGTTGTGGAAGAGTCATCGTCATTTATAAAAGTTCTACTTTTATTATTTTTTTTAATATTTTACTTGACTTCTAGTGAAGCTATCAAGCTTACAGTTTATAGGTTCATAGGTTCATACTAGGCTATCTGCCCTAGGGCATTTGTAAGCCTAGCCTGAATGTGTTTGGCTTTCGCCACCCATTTTAAATTTTGCTATGCCCTTTTTCAAGGTTAGTATACTGTGCCTCTGTCTAACAGTGACACAGAAGTGATACCCGGGGTAAACCTACGATCTCCCATCCACTCATCAAGATTCCTCTTGAAGAGAGTCAATGAGGGACTCTGCCTAACCTGGACTGGGATTTTATTCCAGAGTGAAGGGAGCCTCTGGGTTATGAATCTGTCCCTCCAGCATGTCCTATTTATTTCAGTGCTGAGGTTCAAGTCTCTCGGTGGCTTCGATGGGATTTGGATTTTCTGAGGTGCAGCATGCCCATTAATTCCGGGTTGGACATGGCTTTATACGTCAGGCACAGATCGCCTCTGAACAGGCGGTATGCCACTGAGTAGAGCTGGAGTTTTTTAAACCGGGCAGCATATGGCATCTGTTTGAGCCCTTTGATCCTCTTGGTGAGGTACTTTTGGGGTCTTTACAGTTGCTGCAGGTGTCTGGTAAGGTACATCCCAAAAGGGGCATTGTACTCAATTATGGGCCTGATGAGGGATGAGTAAAGAGGCACGATGACCTCCCCTGATCTAGATGCGAATCCCTTCATGATTAGGTGGGCTATATAAAATGTTTTTCTAACCACTTTGGTTACGTGGTTGTCAAATAAGAGATTGCTATCAACTTGGGTCCCCAGGTCCCTAATTACTTCTTCTGTACTTAATGGATTACCACCTATGTGGTAATTTGTGGGCACTTTGTTTTTGCCAAAGGGGATGACTATACACTTTTTGGTGTTTAGCTTGAGGCCATGGCTCTGGCACCATTTGTCTGTTTCTATGAGGCCCTTTTGGAGGATGCTTGTGGTCGGCTGGAGAGTCGATTATGGCGCCCAGTTTGCAGTCATCTGCGAACTTGGTCAGCCACAGTCCTTCCGTGTTAGCCTGTACCTCCGAGAAATATATACCGAACAAGAGAGGTCCCAGGACTGAGCCTTATGGGACACCACTTGTAACTGGTTTGGAGTCTGACATGGCTCCAGCAATTCTAACCATGTGGGTTCTGTCCTTGAGCCAGTTTGCAATCCATCTAGTGACATAGGGGTTTATATTTAAGCTGGTGAGCTTATCTATAATGCATGAGTAGGGTATTGTATCAAAGGCTTTGGCGAAGTCCAGGTAGGCTGTGTGGACCACCTTCCCCTCGTCAATGGCCTTGGTGACTGTTTCAAAGAAATCAACCAGGTTTAAGAGGCAGGATCTGCCCTTAAAGCCGAACTGGGTAGGATTCAGTATCTGTAGGTCCCCAATATCTTTATTTATGAGGGCCATGATGATCTTTTCCATTGCTTTGCAGACCAAGCTAGTCAGGCTTATGGGGCGATAGTTTCCAGGATCCGTTGAGGCACCACCTTTATGGAGAGGGACCACTGTTGCTGTATGCCACTCTTTGGGCACATATCCTGTAGTAAGGCTGAGATTGAACAGTAGTTTTATGTTTGGGTTTAGCTCTTCTTGGAGTTAATGTAGGACGCAGCCCGGGACACCGTCTTGTCCCATTGATGCTGTGTTTATTGCGTTGGAGAGGGCGGCTCTTACCTGAGCATCTGAGATGTCAGGGGGGCAGCATTCTGCTGGGATAGATATTTGCCCTTTTGGTGGGGGGGGGGGGAAGTTTGCGCTGAACCGGTCAGCTAGGATGTTGGCAATGTCTGTGGGTTCAGTGTATTTTTTGTCATTTTGGACTAATTCTGAGCATATCTGGGAATTACCACCCAGGTTCCTAACATAACTAAAGAAAGCCTTGTGATTATCCTTAGTGTCCTGTGCAATTTTTCTCTCGAAGCTGGCCTTAGACAATTTTATGAGTGCCCGTAAATTTTTGCTAATACTGATCAGTGACGCCTTCCCTTTTTGGGATTTTGCTCCATCATTTAGTAGCTTCCTCCTTCTATTGTACAGTTTGTTTATGGCTGGGGTCCACCAGACAGTACGTCTGCCTTTGGAGGATTGGGTCTTGGTTTTATTTGGGATCGCATGATCCATGCATTCCTGAAGGTGTTCATAGAATGCGTTTATAAAGGAATCTGCGGTCTGGGCCATATTTTCCACAGGCCCAGGAGCTTTGAAGGACTCCACCTCGGTTTTGAGGAGTGTGAAATTTGCTTTAGAGAAGTTTTTCACTGTGGTTTTCTGGGCAGGGGGTGGGGGTCGGGATGTGAATATCCAGTGAGATTAGTTTATGGTCTGATCTTACCAGTGAGGGATACACTTCTGGTCTGGAGCATAGAGTCCCCATGTTGGTGATGATCAGGTCCAGTATGTTTTCTACTCTTGTGGGAGTGGTAACAAGTTGTTCCATAGCATTTGAGTTTATAAATTCTAGGAACCTTTGGGCTAGGGTGTTGGAGCTAGAGTAATGCTCCCAGTCTATGTTTGGGTAGTTGAAGTCGCCCAATATAATGGTGTTTGGAGAGACCTTCATATTTTCCAGTGTTCTCAAGAAAGCCGAGTGGGGTTCCTGGGTTTGGGAGGGTGGTCTGTAGCAGGCTATAAACTGGAAGGCAGTTTTACCCACTGTTAGTTGCACATGGATGGTCTCTGATGCTTCGTGCTTTGCCACCAACCTGGAGGTGTGGGTATCTTTGATGAATATCGATACTCCCCCTCCTTTTGTGGTTCGGTCCACGTTTTGGGGCCGAAAAGCATGGTATGAGGTATAACCTGGTAGTGCTGGGGTGCTCTCGGGAGCCTTGAACCAGGTTTCTGTTACTGCACAGATATTGATGTTCTCCGTGCTAAGGAGAGTTTTGAGTGTGTGCATCTTGAGGTTTAGACTTCTGGCGTGGAGTAGCATTACTCTTAGTTTCTTACCCCTTGTGATACCTATGGAGGTGGGTTTGTCTTTTGAGCCTTGCCTAAAAAAGGCACTATGGGGTGGCAAGAGCCTTTGCCAATATCCGAAAGCCCAGGGGTGACAGGTGCAAGCCGTCCCTAGCGAAGCATCGTGGCTTGTCGAGCATATCATCCCAAGCTGACAGGCATTGGATCCCCTTTGAATGACACCAGTACTTAAGCCAGTTGTTGAAATTGATCATCTTGTCTTCATATTGTGGCATCATTCTTGGTGAGGGTAAGATGCTACTCAAGGTCAGGGTCATACCGGCCTGGGCTACATGCTCAGAGAGCTCCTTTATGTCTCTTTTCATGTAGTCCAGGGAGGTACGTCTCAGGTCATTCACACCAGCATGGACAATGACGGAGTCATATTTGTACTTGCCTTGGAGTTACCTGAGTGCTTGCGTTATGTGGCAGATCCTAGCGCCCGACAGGCTGCTCACAGTGACCCTCTCCTTGTTCAGCCTGGTGAGCGGGACGTCAGTGTGCCGGACGATAGAGTCACCTATTACAAGTGTATCAGGTGTGTTGTTTAGTCTTAAGGGTTGTGACTGTTCGGCACACTGGCTTTGAGAGATATGTGTTGCACATGTTTTGTTTTGGGGTAGCGGTTGCTTGGATGTCTGCTTTGGAGGTCTCTGCTGCTTAGGCAGATCTTTATTTAGAGCCTCTGAGTATGTTTTTGTGTGATTATGTGTTTGGTTTGCTGTCGTGGTTGGTCTATGTGAGACTGGAATTGTAGTGAGTGTGGTTTCCTTCTCCTGACTGGTTATGCCAGTACTGAGTTGAGAGAGCTTAGCCTCCAGTTTGGCTATATGGTTGCATCTCTCACATGTGTTGGAATTTGTTGGGAGGAGGAGAGGGTTGTCTGTGTACATGAGGCAGTTGTAACATTGCCTCAAGATTCCCAGATTCACCAGCTGGACCGCAGAGGAGATTGACAACTGATCTTTGGACATGCTAGAATAATATTGGGAATTCCTTAATAATTGAAAACAAGGGCCAGTGAGAGTGTAGTGCTTTTAATTTTTAGTGCTGACTTATATAATTGCTTTAGTGAGCAAGTGCCAGGTAACTTAAGTGCAATGTGTTACAGGTAACTTAAATGCAAAAACGACAAACAGTAACTTTCTTTCAAGTGAAACAAGGAAATAAGTACAGTAAGCAATGCAGATATCACTAGTGATCCACAGAAGCGCTGAGAAGCCGCGTATTAGGTGGAATTAGCGTTCCAGGGAAATAACAAGCAAACAAGCAACAAGCATATAAACAAAGCTAGATTCACCAGGCCTGGATCTAGTCTATGCTACAGCAAACAAGGTGTACCAATTTCAGTAAGATACAGTTCAAATATTCAGGCACTATAAACCTTTAACCAGAAATTCCCAGCTCAGAAGGGCAGAGTCCAGCCTCTTCTCCCACAAGAGTGCAGACCACGAACCTTCTTAATGTAAAATAACTGGCCTGAAGCCCAAGTGCTTAAACCAGAACTAATGCACTTTAAGAATAACAGACACTGGGCTCTCAATCAGCAGTTCCCAACTTAGAAGGGTGAAAGCTACCTGTCCTGCCACCACAGTGCATGCCACAAACCTTCCTAATGTAAAACAACTGGTCTGAAGCCCAAGTGCTTAAGATCCTCGTGGTGGCCAGCAGAGTAATCCAAGCTTCAGAGAGCTAAAAAAGCGACTTTACCTGATTTAAGTATATTTTTTGTGGCTTACCACTTCTCTATTTATCTAGCAACCGTATTTCGCCTGCTTGCTGATACATTGTTATTGTTTTTCTGCATTTATTCTGTTTTTGCACTTGATTTCTCCGTTTGTTACTTTTAAAATCTGTAATTGTTGCAAATTGTTTGTGTAGGCTGTGATAGCCGATTTATAGCATTTATAAGTGTTTACTGTATCTGTTTCTGCTTGTTTTCTGAAAAAAAAAAAAAAAAAAAAATCTCTTGTTTTCCCGCCTTACTGAGCTAGATTAGTCCAGTTTCAGAGCTTGCTGATCCCTGGACTTTGTTTGCAGTTCCTGTTACTGATTCTTTGCCCAATTTGGAAGAGGAAGTTCCCTTGCTTACCAGTGGGAGTGGGAAGCATTGAGCTGCCTGTTGGTCCAGTTTTGTGAGGTTTCTGCTAGCAACTTGTAGTCTATTGGTGGTTTGGGTTCTAGCTTCTTTCAGCCCCTGATATAAACCAAGCACGATTTACGAGCTACTACCGTTGCACACTAGGGCAGGTTAAGCAGATTTAAACTATTAGGGCTACCTAAAGTCCACTCTTCAAATTTTCCTTTAAAACTACCTTCCTCGAACTGTACTACTGATCTAATCTGCATAACCTATAACTAAAAAGATCATCCCTACCTGACTCCGAGTAGACTATTCTTTATCTGTTAAACCTAGCACTTGCTCCTATAGTACTTATCACCTTGATACAGCACTCTTGTTATAGATAGTACCCCAAAAAGGCGAACCCCATTTCTCGGACACCCACATCCCCCGGAATCTCTTTTAAAGTTTTTTTGTCTATTCCTTCTAGCATGTCGAGGGATCAGTTACTAGTATCCTCTCCTGCTCAGCTGGTGAACCTGGGAATATTTAGGCAATGTTACAATTGCCTCATGTACCTGAACAACCCTCTCCTCCTCCCACAAAACACAAATACATGCGAGAGATGCAACTATACGGCCAAACTGGAGGCTGAGCTCTCTCAACATAGGACTGGCAAGACCAGACAAGAGGAGAAGGTTACCACACACACTATAGACCCAGTCTCCCATAGTACCATCACAACCTCAAATCATACACATAAACACACAAAGACATACTCGAGGCTCTGAGCAAAAATCTACCAAAACAGCAGAGGCCACCAAAGCAGACACCCAAACAACTACCACCTCAGAACACAACACCTGCAACACATAGACCTCACAGTCAGAGTGTCAAACAGTCACAGCCCTTAAGGCCAAACACAATGCCAGACACACTAGTCATTGGTGACTCCATAGTCAGACACACTGACGTCCCACTCACCAGACTGAGTAAGGAGAGGGTCACAGTAAGCTGCCTGTCGGGCGCTAGAATCCGCCACATAGCAAGCACTCAGGTCTCTCAACAGCAGGTACAAATGACTCAGTCATTGTCCACGCTGGTGTAAACGACCTGAGACGTACCTCCTTGGACTACATGAAAAGAGACATTGAGGAGCTCTCTGATTATGTAGCCCAGGGCAGGTATGACCCTGAACATGAGCAGTATCCTACCTTCACCAAGAATGATGCCACAATACAGAGATAAGATGATCAGCTTTAACAATTGGCTTAAACTCTGGTGTCATTCAAAGGGGATCCAATGTCTGTCTGCCTGGGATGACATGCTGGACAAGCCACGCTGCTTAAGGGCGGCTTGCACCTGTCACCCTGGGATTCCGGATATTGGCAAAGGCTCTTGCCACCCCCATAGTGCCTTTTTTAGGCAAGGCTCAAATTCTAAACCTACCACCCTAGAACACAAAAATGGAAAAAAGCTAAGGGTAATGCTGCTCAATGCCAGAAGTCTCAATCTCAAAATGCACTTTCGAGGCCCTTCTCAGTATGGAGAACATCGATGTCTGTGCTGTGACAGAAACCTGGTTTAAGGCTCCTGAGAGCACCCCAGCACTATCAGGTTTTACCTCATACTATGCGTTCCGGCCCCAAAATCCGGACAATACCAAGAAAGGAGGGGGGTATCCATATTCATCAAAGACACCCACACCTCAAGATTGGTGGCAACGCACGATGCATCGGAGACCATCCAGGTGCAATTAACCATAAGCAAGACTGCTCTGCAAATTGTAGCATGTTACAGGCCACCCTCACAAACTCAGGAACCTCACATGGCTTTCCTGAAAACACTGGAGGGGATAAATGTATCTCCAAACACCATCATACTAGGTGACTTCAACTACCCTAACATAGACTGGGAACACTACTCAAGCCCAAATACCCTAGCCCAAAAGTTCCTGGAATTCATAAACTCAAAGCCATGGAACAACTGGTCACCATCCCACAAGAGGAGAAACATACTTGATCTCATCATCACGAACATGGGAGCACAATGTTCAACACCGGAAGTATACCCCTCACTGGTGAGATCAGATCACAAACTAATCTCGCTGGAGGTCCTCATCCCACCCCACCTGAAATAAAAGACCACAGTAAAGAACTTCTCAAAGCCGACTTCACACTTCTAAAGACTAGTGTGGTCTCCTTTAAGGCCCCGAGCGTGGAAAACAGTACCCAAGCCGCTGAATCACTTACAAATGCCTTCTACCAGCACCTACAGGACTGCATGGATAAGGCAATCCCAAGCAAAACAAAGACTCTTTGTACCAAGGTAAGCGTCCAGTCTGGTGGACCCCAGACATAAACAAACTCTACAACAAAGGAGGAAGCTACTACAAGATAGAGCAAAATCCTTAAAAGTAAGACACCTTTGATCACTACAAGTAAAAAACTAAGAGCTCTCATAAAATCATCCAAAGCAAACTTTGAGAGAAAAATAGCTAACTCAAAAAGACAATCATAAGGCCTTCTTCAGCTATGTTAGAAACCTGGGAGGAAACTCCCAGATATGCTCAGAACTAGTTCAAAATGATGTGAAGATTACTGATCCTACAGACATTGCCAACATACTGGCTGACAGGTTCAGTGCAAACTTCTCCCCTCCCCAAAGATGAGAGATCTATACCAAATGATTGTAGCCCCCAAACATCTCTAGCAAGTGAGAACTGCTCTCTCCAAAGCAAAAACACAGCATCCATGGGACCTGATGGCGTCCCCGGCTGTGTGCTCTGAACTCAACGAGGAATTAAACCCACAGCTAGGACAGCTGTTTAATCATAGTCTCACCTCTGGATGCATCCAGGAGTGGCGCACTGCGACAGTGGTCCCACTTCATAAAGGCGGTGCCTCCACCGACCCAGGAAATTACCGGCCCATTAGCTTGACAAGCCTTATCTGCAAAGCCATGGAGAGGATCATAATGGATCTCATAAACAACGACATAGGGAATTTGCAGACTTTGGATCCAACCCAGTTTGGCTTTGTCAAAGGCAGATCATGCCTTTTAAACTTGGTTGACTTTTTCGAAACAGTCACCAAAGCCATTGATGAGGGAAAAGCAGTCCATACAGCATACCTCGATCTGGCGAAAGCTTTCGATACAATACCCCACTCGGGTATCCCTGAAAAACTCATCAGCTTAAATGTTAACCCATACATCACAAGATGGGTTGCAAACTGGCTGAGCGACAGAACCCACAGGGTCAGAGTTGCTGGCGCCATGTCAGACTCTAAGCCTGTCACAAGTGGTGTCCCACAGGGCTCAGTCCTGGGCCCACTCTTGTTTGGCATCTACTTCTCAAGTACAAGCAAACACAGGAGGGTTATGGCTGACAAAGTTTGCAGATGACTGCAAACTAGGCGCCGTAGTCGAAAACACATCTGACACAGATATCCTTCAGAAAGGTCTCACAGAAACGGATAACTGGTGCCAGAGCCATGGCCTAAAGTTAAATGTCAAAAAATGCATAGTCATACCCTTCCGGAAAAACAAGGTTACCCTAGCTACCTCATAGGTGGCAATCCACTGAGCACAGAAGAAGTTATTAGGGACCTGGGGACCCAGGTTGACAGTAGCCTGTCATTCGACACCCATGTAGCTAAAGTAGTTAGGAAGACCTTCTACATTGCCCACCTTATCATGAAGGGATTCACATCTAGATCAAGGGAGGTCATAGTTTCCTGTACTCATCACTCATCAGACCAATGATTGAGTACAATGGCCCATTCGGAATGTATCTGACCCGACACTTGCAGCAGCTGGAGAGGCCACAAAAGTTCCTCACCAAAGGATAAAGGGTCTCAAAAATCTGTCCTATGCTGCCCGACTGAAAGAACTTCAGCTCTATTCAGTAACCGCTGCTCAGAGGTGACCTGTGCCTGACATACAATGCCATGTCAAGCCCAGATTTGATGAATATGCTTCACCTCAATAAATCTAGATCCGTCAGAGCCACAAGGCGGGATACTTAAACCTCGACACGGCTATTAATAGGACGTGCTGGAGGGATAGATTCATCACCCAAAGACTCCCTATGCTGTGGAACAAAATCCCGGTATATGTGAGGCAGAGCACCTCGCTGGCCTTGTTCAAGAGAAATCTTGACCAATGGATGGGAGATCGCAGATATATCCCAGGGATTACCTCAGTGTCACTGCTCGACAGAGGCACAGCAAAATAATGGGTATAGTTCCCCATACTAAAGGGGTGGCGTAAGCCACAAAACTATGGGCTAGGCTTGTAAATGCCCTCGGGCAGATAGCCTAGTATAAACCTATGAACCTATGAACCTAAAAGACTTAGAATGATAGCTACACTTTAATCAAGTTACTACCAAGCAGTAATAAATACAACTGAATACTTTAGAGAATGCCTGGATTAGTGCTCAAGTTACACAAACAAAGCTAGATCCAGCAGGCCGGAATCCAGTCTATGCCACAGCAAACAAGGCACACCAACTTCAGTAAGAAGCAGATCAGATATGCATGCACTATAAACCTTTAACCAGAAATTCCCAGCTCAGAAGGGCAGAGTTCAGCCTCTCCTCCCACAAGAGTGCAGACCACGAACCCTCTTAATGTAAAATAACTGGCCTGAAAGCCCAAGTGCTTAAACCAGAATTAATACACTTTTAGAATAACAGACACTGAGCCCTCAATCACCAGTTCCCAACCTAGAAGGATGTAAGCTATCTGTTCTGCCACTACAGTGCAGACCACAAACCCTCTCAGTGCAAAACAACTGGTCCGAAGCCCAAGTGTTTAAACCAAAAGGTTTAGAATGAGTTACACCAAGCAGTAATAAATACAACTAAGTACTTTTAAGATGATGCAAAAGTAAAATATAGAAGGTAGAAACACAAGTACAGTAAAAGCAGATGAAATTATTATTATTTTTTTTTTCTGAACAAGTGCTGAGATCAAAGAAACAGATTTGAGTGCTGAAACTAGAAAACTGGCTAGTTATAAGAAAAAAAAACTAAGCTAGAAGGCTTCCCTCCAACACAGAAGGGCTTGGGGGCTCAGAAGCCTACAAATAGTCTACACCACTTAACAGGAAAGGCAGGAAACAAGCTTAAATTTTTTTTGTTTCCCAGATGCTCATTTTGTACACAGTAGGAGTGCCTGAAATCAGAATATGATCTCACTGCACTCAGTTGAGTGAGCAAATGAGATGGGCCCAGAAAGAGTATCCAAACACAAATTTACAAGAGGGGCGGGCAGTTTCAAGGCCACTAAGACTAACACCAAAACAAAAACAGGGAGGGTTGGCTGGGACTAACTGAAGAGCAGAGTCAAAACTTCCAGTTCAGTTAATATTCCTGCAACACAGTTAAAATCAATTTAAATACTGTATTCTTTTGAAAAAAAAGTGCAGATAAAGGTACTTAAATTCTCTTATACGTCCAGTTGAATACAGCAAGTTCTTAGCCGGCCAAAGCTGAGGTTTTTAAGCAGAAAATATTTCACACTGTACCACTTAAATAGGCAAGGACAGGAAATCAAAGAATGTGGCTACCCACACCTGTAATTACTAGCAAATAACAAAATTCAGCAAACACTGACTAACTTCCAGTTCAGTTAATATTCCTGCAACACAGTTAAACTCAATTTAAATACTGTATTTTTTTGAAGAAAAAGTGCAGATAAAGGTACTTAAATTCTCTTATACGTCCAGTTGAATACAGCAAGTTCTTAGCCGGCCAAAGCTGAGGTTTAAGGTAGTTTTTTCCCCTTTTTTATTTTTGAAGCTATTTCTTGTGTTTTTTTCGTTTGTTAAAGATACATGGAAGTTGAGTGCAGCGCCTTACTCTAAGGAGTATCAGAGTTAGTGGTGAAAAAATAACAAAATGGCTGACAGTGAGATTTTAAGGCTGTGACAGAAAAGGGGTCTGTGGCTGAATATATGTTTGACGCAGTAACCAATAATCTGACTGGTCAGCTGATTTATACAATATACAGACACACACACAAACACACTACACACACACACATCACACGTCACACCACACACACACCACACACACACACTACATATGCATGACAGAGTGCACTTTAAAGATTTTTGTAGATATATATATATATATATATATATATATATACACACACACACACACACACACACACAAAGATATGTACATACACACCTTTATACACACGACATAAATATATACACCGAAGTGAAGATATAAAATTATGAGTATTCCAAACATGACTTCTTGTATTACTTGTTTTTAGACTCGGTATTTATTCGTATTCAGTATAGTCTGCTTAGGCAGTCATACCTTACTGTTTTTTTTTTTAAACTGTTAATGCTATTTTATTAGCAGCCATGGTTGTGGCTGAAAGATTGAGACCAACCAAAAAGTCCAGCACAAATAGAGTGGGTTAGACAATGACTTTTATTTCATAAAAAGTGGCTAACCCATAACAAACAGACCAGTTTCAGCTCAAAATAGCCTTCCTCAGTGCTAATCCATATAATCACACTCATTGTTTAAATAATGCATCTTAAATTGCCTGTGTCATCCTATTAGTGCATGCCACATTAACTGCTCATTCAAGCCAGGTTTGAAAACGGCTCCCAACCTTACTATCCAGCCTGATTCTTTTTCATTGAGTTTGGTATGTCACCCTGTCTTGTACATTCTATTCCCCTGAATTTTATCTACAATGGTAAATTGAAATTTGGCAGTGTGGTGGGTTAGTGTATGTTTGTAAAGAGCATTTGTAGGCCTTTTATTCCTCATGTCACTTAAATGCTCACTGATCCTAAATCTTAATGGACATGAGGTTTGTCCGACATAAAAGGTGGAACAAAAGCAACTGGCTAGATAAATAACCCAATCACTACTGCAATTGCCCATGATGTTAATTGTATATATTTTAGATGTATTGCTACTGGTAAATTCCTTAGTTTTAACCATGTGTGCACGTGCACTACAATGTCCACATGGGACGCTGCCTATCAACCTATCTCCAAATAACGTAGTCTGATGGACGTTTGTGGTGGAGCCCTTTTTATAATGAGTGAGATATGAGTTGATATGAATATAAACATTGGGGGAGAAGAATATTGGCCAGTCGCTCATTGGCCAACAAAATGTCCCAATGATTATTTATAATATCTCTAAATCCGTTTGTGTTACGACCATAGGTAGTAAACCAAGTGGATATTCTGAGATATGTTTTTATCCCGTTTCTCAAGTTTTGATCGATATTGTAGCAGGTTCTCACGATCAGATCTAGCTGCATGCATACTGGCACCATGTATGGTTCCCACCTGGTATCCCCTGCTTAGGAATCTGTTAAATAGTTTTTTCCAGAATTGTAAGCTTGATTAGTGCAGCAGATGTGTTTGATACGCAAAAATTGAGATTTTGGTGTGTTGCGAATAATATGGGGTGGATGATGGCTAGTAGCATGGAGCAAAGTGTTGAATTAGGGAAATTTTCTGAAGGTCTCCGTCTGTAATGTATTATCTGAATCCCTACTTAATCAACACATCCAAAAATGTGACCTTGTTCATGTCCCAATTCAAAGTAAAAAGAATCCCCCATTTATTTTTGTTTACGTAATCAACAAATTCTAGTACATAGGAAGCATCCCCTTTCCACACCATCCAGCAGTCGTCTAAGAAGCGACACCAGATGTCCATATTATCCAAATATAAATTATGAGAAGTATCATAAATTAGCTGCTCCTCTATGTATCCCATGAACAGGTCTGCATAAATGGGGGCAAAGGATGCTCCCATTGCAGTGCCTCTGACTTGCCAATAGCATTTGTTCCGAAAATAGAAAACATTTTTAGTTAGAACGTGTTTTGTAAGACAAGTTATTGTAACCTGGTGGATAGAGGTTCACTTTATCTAACCGAGTGGGGTATGTTCGTATAAAGGGCTGTCACATCCAAGGTGCAAAGTAGCCAACTTGGTTCAAGTTAGGTATCCCCAATGATTTGCAGGAATTGAGTTGTGTCCTTAAGTCTGGACCTGACCAGTGATAGTAATGGTTGTAAGTATTTTGTGAGGAAGGCTGAAAGTGGTTCCGTTAGAGACCCCTTACCCGAGACAATAGGTCTACCTGGTGGTTTCCTTAGAATCTTTATGTATTTTGGGTAGTAAACATAAGTATTGTGATGTGGGGTCGGAAACTATGAGATAATGTTTAATTTCCTGTGTGATAATGCTTTCTTCATGTGCCAGTTGTACAGTTGTAAAAACTGGTTTATCTCTTTCTTAAACTTGAGTCGGGTCCAGATGCATATGCATGTAGAAAAGGCCATTGGATAGTTGTTTCTCGGCCTCCCTATGGTATTTCTCTCAATCCATTATGACGACAGCCCCTCCTCCCTTGTCAGCAAATAGAATAACTAAATTGTAATTATTGCTGAGTTTAGTTAGAGCTTCCTGTTCATCTTTGGCTAGATTTGGCTTGGTATTGGCAAAAGCTCTACCATGAAAATGTAGCTCTTTGAGAACATATTCCCTGAACACCGAGACATGCCTGTCCATAGGTGACATGAATTGTGACTTCCGAAACCGGAAATCAGTAGATCTCGGAGTCTGATCAGTTTCTGAGAAAAACAATTTCAGGTTCAAAATTCTGCAAAAATAATTTACATCATTTACCAAAACATGTTTATTAAAGAAGGCAGGAACAAAGTTTAGTCCCTTATTCAGCAACTTTATTTCATTGTCTCTAAGATTGTATGACGAAATGTTATGTACATTGTTGCTTATGATAACATTTGGTTCAGAAGTTGCTCTATGTAGTGCATTAGTCCTGTGCTTCCTATCACCCCCCCCATGTCTTTTGACCCTGAAGGGTCATTCATCGGTTTCCTCTTAGCTGCTGGGGACTCTTGAATGGGGATAGAATCTATGTCAGTAGCAGATGACGATTCATCACCAGAAATTGTCTCTGAAAATTCAGTTCTATTCCTGAGAATAGACCTAGGCCTTTTCCTTTTCTTAATGTATCTTTGTGTGGTGCCTTGAAAACAAACACTTCTTTGTGTATTAATTTTTTTACCTTTTTGGTAGTCATTAACATCCCTATTAAATTTATCAGTCTTTTTCTTCTTAAGTTGTTGTTGTTTCAGTTGTGACAAATCTTTGGCTAGAGTACTCAAATGTGTGTGGAAAGTTGCTTCCCCCTCATAAACTTTGGCTTCCTCACAAATCTGTTTTACCTCCAAAATATTTTTGTCTATAACTCATTCATGGTAGGTACTGAGGGCCATGGATGCCTGATGTTGGGCTTGGCCCTAATCCTGGGTGAGTTGTTCATTCATCTGACTGAGCAAGGGTTGCATTTTTACTCTAAGACCATGTGGGGTAATGTCCTTAACCTTATAGGCTTTGAAAAGCCTCAGATGCCAAATATGGGATCTCACCATCTTCATACTTTTAGTTAATCTAGAAAATATCAGAATACATGGGTCTCCTATTGGCTTATTATTACTGGGTTAACACCAGCAGGCCAAGATAACGTGGGGACAAATAATAAGCCAACAGGAGACCCATGTACTCTGATAATTTCTAGATTAACTAAAAGGTAAAACAAATTTGTGAGGAAGCCAAAGTTTATGAGAAGGAAGCAACTTTCCATACACATTTGAGTACTCTAGCCAAAGATTTATTACAATTGGAACAACAACTTAAGAAGAAAAAGATTGATAAACTTAATAGGGATGTTAATGATTACCAAAAAGGGAAACCATTTAATACACAAAGAAGTGTTAGTTTTCAAAGCACTACACAAAGATACATTAAGAAATGGAAGAGACCTAGGTCTAGTCTCAGGAATAGAACCGAGTTTTCAGAAATGATTTCTGGCGATGAATCGTCATCTGCTACTGACAGATTCTATCTCCATTCATGAGTCCCCAGCAGCTAAGAGGAAACCGATGAATGACCCTTTAGGGTCAAAAGACACGGGGGGGTAGGAAGCACAGGACCAATACACAACACAGAACAACTTCTGAACCAAATGTTATCACAAGCAACAATGTAACAATGTACATAACATTTCATCATACAATCTTACAGACAATGAAATAAAGTTGCTGAATAAGGGACTAAACTTTATTCCTGCATTCTTTGTTAATGAACATGTTTTGGTAAATGATGTAAATGATTTTTGTAGAATTTTGAACCTGAACTTGTTTTTCTCAGAAACTGATCAAACTTCGAGATCTACTGATTTCCGGTTTCGGAAGTCACAATTCATGCCACCTATCCAAACCAAAGATAAACAGGAAGCTCTAACTAAACTCAGCAATAATCACAATTTAGTTATTCTACCTGCTGACAAAGGAGGGGCTGTAGTAATGGATTGGGAGAAATACCATAGGGAGGCCGAGAAACAACTATCCAATGGCCTTTTCTACATGCATACGCATCTGAACCCAACTATTATGTTTAAGAAAGAGATGGACCAGTTTTTACAACTGGCACATGAAGAAGGCATTATCACACAGGAAATTAAACATCATCTCACAGTTTCTGACCCCACATCACAATACTTATATTTACTACCCAAAATACATAAAGATCCTAAGGAACCACCAGGTAGACCTATTGTCTCGGTCAAGGGATCTCTAAAGGAACCACTGTCAGCCTTCCTCACAAAATAATTACAACCATTACTATCACTGGTCAGGTCCAGACTTAAGGATACAATCCAATTCCTGCAAATCATTGGGGATACCCAACTTGAACCATGTTGGCTACTTTGCACCTTGGATGTTACAGCCCTTTATATGAACATACCCCACTGGGCAGGTTTAGAAGCCATACAATTTTGGTTAGATAAAGCAAACCCCTATCCACCAGGTTTCAATACTGTACTAACTTGTCTTACAGAACACGTTCTAACCAAAATGTGTTCTATTTTTGGAACAAATGCTATTGGCAAGTCAGAGGCACTGCAATGGGAGCATCCTTTGCCCCCATTTATGCAGACCTGTTCACTGGATACATAGAGGAGCAGCTAATTTATGATACTTCTCATAATTTATATTTGGATAATATGGACATCTGGCGTCGCTTCTTAGACGACTGCTGGATGGTGTGGAAAGGGGATGCTTCCTATGTACTAGAATTTGTTGATTACTTAAATGAAAATAAATGGGGCATTCATTTTACTTTGAAATGGGATATGAACAAGATCACATTTTTGAATGTGTTGATAAGTAGGGATTTGGATAATACATTAGAGACAGAGACCTTCAGAAAATGTCACCAATTCAGTACTTTGCTCCATGCTACTAGCCATCATCCACTCCATATTATTCTCAACATACCAAAATCTCAATTTTTGCATATCAAACACATCTGCTCCACTAATCAAGCTTACAATTCTGGGAGAAACAATTTAATTTAACAGATTCCTCAGCAGGGGATACCAGGTGGGAACCATACATGGTGCCAGTATGCATGCAGCTAGATCCAATAGTGAGAACCTGCTACAATATTGACCAAAATTTGATTAACAGGATAAAAACATATCTCAGAATATCCGCCTGGTTACTACCTATGGTCGTAACACGAATGGAATTAGAGATATTATAAATAATCGTTGGGACATTTTGTTGCCCAATGAGCGATTAGCCAATATTCTTCTCCCCAAATATTTATATTCATATCGCAGAGGAAGGACAATCAACTCATATCTCCCTCATTATAAGAAGGGCTCCACCACAAACATCCATCAGACGACATTATTTGGAGATAGGTTGACAGGCAGCGTCCCTTGTGGACATTGTAGTGCATGTGCACACATGGTTAAAACTAAGGAATTTACCAGCAGCAATACATCTAAAATATACAATTAACATCATGGGCAATTGCAGTAGTGATTGGGTTAGTTATCTAGCCAGCTGCTTTTGTTCCACCTTTTATGTCGGACAAACCTCACGTCCATTAAGATTTAGAATCAGTGAGCATTTAAGTGACATGAGGAATAAAAGGCTTACAAATGCTCTTTGCAAACATACACTAACCCACCACACTGCCAAATTTCAATTTACCATTATAGACTAAATTCAGGGGAATAGAATGTCAAGACAGGGTGGCATACCAAACTCAATAAAAAAGAATCAGGCTGGATAGTAAGGTTGGGAGCTCTTTTCAAACCAGCCTGAATGAGCAGAGTTAATGTGGCATGCACCAATAGGATGACACAGGCAATTTAAGATGCATTATTTAAACAATGAGTGTGATTATATGGATTAGCACTGAGGAAGGCTATTTTGAGCCAAAACCGGTCTGTTTGTTTTGGGTTAGCCACTTTTTATGAAATAAAAGTAATTTTCTAACCCACACTATTTGTGCTGGACTTCTTTGGTTGGTCTCATATCATTGGTTTAAGTCCATGCACTTGGCCTCACTTGCGTGGTTTTGTGGATCTACTGTGGCCGAAAGATTCCCTTAGACCATAGGTGATTACGAGGTCACTGACCCCAAGAGGCCTTTGTAAGCCTAGCCATGCCGCTAAAATGAATCTGACAAGTTATGACATCCTTGGGTTATTTTAAAGGGTACATACATGCTTAGGCAGGGGTGGTGAAGCATTTACAGGTGGTCTCTGTTTAACAGAGATACAGGTGCTGGACCAGGGTAAATTTCTGATTCTCCATCCACTCATCCACGTTAAGTTTGAATTGGGTTATGGAAGAACGTTGCTTCACACAAATGGGAAGCCTGTTCCAGAGAAGGTGTAATCTCAGAGTCATGACCTTGCCCCTCCAGCATGTCCTACTTGTGTTGCAGATGAGGTTTGGTCCCTCAACTGGGTAATTTTCATGTTTCTTTTGCAGATGTGCAACATGTCTGTCAGAGTGGGATCAGAAGATGCTCTACAGGCCAGGCACAGATAATCTCTCAGCAGTTTGTAGAGGGAAAGGCAGTACAAGGATATGGCTTTGTGGCAGTCCATGTAGGACATGGTTTTGTGCCTGCCCTGCTTTGTTTTTGTGAGGAACTTCGTTGAATGCACCAGTTGCTGCACATGCTTGTTCAGGTACATACCGAACACACTGACCTTATTAAAACATGCAATTTCACTGTAATGCATGAAGCGCTAGGACTACGCTCCAAAACCTGAAAAAGGCAAACCTGTAATGTATCTCTGTAGCATGAGACCTGACCGTAACAGTAAATAGAAATAGTAACACCCCCCTCCCAAAGGACTGTTAAGGTTGGGCAACATGGAAGGTACATACCTTCACTCGCAACTGTCTCTGAATAGCTTTGCTCATATATCTGCAGAAATGTGCATATGCCAGTTTGTAAGTAACTTATTTAAATTAGGCCAGTATTAAAACGGTCCCTGACTTTTTCCTGCAATTATATTTAGTTGCTGTTTCATGTAACAGCACTCACTAAGTGGTTTACCAGCTTTCAAAGCCAGTAAAACACTTTGGCTTTTTTTAACAGGTAGAACATGGAGTAGATAAATACCCATGCACTACAGAGAGTTACAATTGATTTCTTTGCATCAATGTCTCAAATACCTAATAACATGGTTACAAATGTCATAACCCTCTATATTGTAGATTTACATGTTTCAGTGCATCTGATTGGTATAAGCTGCTAGTGTTAAATTACCAGCATGAAACTAGTACATTTTGTGTTCAGCAGCTCTGCAAAGCATGACCTCAAAAAACCCTTTTCCACCAAAGGTAGTGCAGCTGCAAGTCTGTGAACTCAACTGTATGCAGAGAGCAAAGCCATACTAACATCATTCCAGTGAGCAGACGTTTTACTTCATTGCCTTCACCTTTGCCAAAACATGAATGAAAACATTTCTGAGGGAAGTTCAACAATACATTTTTTACCATTTTAAATGCATGCAGCTACAGCCTTCTGACCACTGGTATCACTCTGCTCAAAACTAACAGCACTGCCATCTTCAGGTTAACTAATAAAACATCTGATTATCAGAAACTATGCCAACATAGTCAATATACTCACTCTTTTCTGAAGATTTTTGGATGGTAGGGGTTCTCCGAAGATGTCATCCATGTGCCTGAGGGAGGACGTATAAATGGGAAGTGCAGCAGATGTTTCTGTTTTCAGGTGTAGCATCTTTACATTCTCCCATTTCTGTAAATAAAATGTAAAATGTCACCTTTAAGTGACAGCTTAGCTATGTAGTCTCTAGGAAATTCCATCTACAAAGCTTACCATTGGTAGCTTCTCGGCGATTACTGAGACAACAGTGCTAATATTTTCTACTACTTCTTCGGCCTTCATTGATGTGTGTCCTACACGTACCGTGCTGGAAAAGTAAAATATGCATTAGCATCTGTAATCCACATTCCTCATACATGAATTTTCATTAGTTGGTAACAATGAATAGCAAAATGAGAATTCTTATTTCCAAGTGCAATAAGAAAATGATGATCACATATACAGTCTGACATAACCAATGCAATGATAAATACAAACTATGTAATACACAAGTATTCGGTAATCACACATTTTCTTCCTTCATTATAATAAAGGGATAAGACATGCTTAGCAAAGTCACCCACAAACTGAATAAGGCAGGATATGCACACAGCTGTGAGCCTACAAGCAAGAAAAATAAACAGGCATACCAAGACAATTCCCTTGGACACAGGAAATGCACCAAGAATTGACTATTCCTATCTCACTTTGAGGTTGTATCCAGCAGGAAGTTCTGGGACCACAGCAATAAACAGAAGCTGAACCCCAATTAACCTAATCAGCGCAACATGATTTTATAGTTTAATGTAGGCATACACCTCTGGCAGTCAAAGACTAGAACAGTAGCCTCAGCAAAATAAAGTTCTTTAAGAAGGCATTTGGTGCAAGACAGGAAAACAACATTAGTCCTATCGGAGGGTCTAACGTTTTGCTAGGGAAAGATGCACAAACTTAGTATGGATAGAGAGCAAGAATTTAAGTCTGTACTGGAGGAACAAGCTACATCTGTACCCTCAAAGTATAAAATATACTGGAAAAAACTGAATAGAAAAGAATATCAAATCAGTAATACCTTTACAATAAGATGGAAGAGGTAGGCCAGAGCAAGAAGCCAGTGGTGAAGAACGAAGACGACGAGAGAGAGTGAGAGTGAGAGTGAGAGTGAGAGTGAGAGTGAGAGTGAGAGTGAGAGTGAGAGTGAGAGTGAGAGTGAGAGTGAGAGAGAGACACAAAGGAGAGCCACATTAGGTAGAAATGGAGACTTGGAAAAGGAAAGTACAGTTGTGTACACTTACCATAAACGTAGATGTTAAGAGTGTATTCACTGTTGCAGTCATCAGCTGAGGGGTTATCCCTGCTGTGGTAGCCCTCGGCCGGCTAGAATACCAGAGTCAATGTTTTTCTGCATCAGCTGCTGTCACCTGTAGACTGAGGTCAGGTCATTTGTGCTATAAAGCAAGGCAGCTGACACCATTACATCAGTTTTTCTTATCCTAACCATTCAGAATTCCCAGGAAATATGGCAAAGTGGTACTGGTGCTTAACAACCACCCCAAGAAACTTATGTCTCCCTAATGAAAAAGGATATAAGGGAGAAGGAGGGAGGGAAACCAGGACTTCTACAGTGATTGCACTCTAACATCTACATTTATGGCAAGTGTACACTACCGTACTATGCTCTTCATGTTTCACTGCTGCAGTCATCACCTGTGGGAAGATTCCCAAAGCTGAAGAGAGGGGTGGCAGGATTAGAGATTTAGGCATGGGTAAGGAGGCCCTGCAGAACTTCTGAGGCACACCCTGCCCTAGCCTTAGAGAAGAGAGAAAGGTGCTAATGCTTTTGTAAAGGTATGGACAGAGGTCCAGGTGGCAGCTTCCAAGATGTCCCTGGTGGGAACTCCTCTGAGGAATGCTGTGGAAGTGGAGGCTGCCCTAGTGGAATGGGTACGAATAGACCTAGGAGAAGGTTTCCCATGAAATCTGTAGCAGAAATGGATACAGTGTGATATCCATTCAGAGATGGTCTGCTTGGAAATGGGCTTCCCGTCTGCCCCTAGGGCAAAACTGACAAGAAGTTGGTCCATTTTTCTGAAGGGTTTAGTATAGTCCGGGTAGTATCTGAGCTGCCTGTGAACATCCAGGGAGTGTAGAATTGTCCCCCCCCCCCTGTTTTGAGGGTTACGGAAGAAGGTAGGTAGATGAAAGGCCTGGTTGAGAGTCGCATCAGATATCACCTTGGGCATAAAGGAGGGGTTAAATCTAAGGGAAACCCTGTCTGCATGGAAAATGATGAAGGGCTCAATGGCCATCAGTGCCTGAAGCTCAGAAACCCTTTTGGCTGAGGTGATAGCTAGCAAAAAAGCAGTCTTCCAGGAGATGAATTTTAGTTCTGCTGAAGCAGCAGGTTCCAAGGGTGGTAAGATTAGTTTTTCCAGAACAAAATTAAGATCCCAGGCTGGCATGCAAGGCCTTCTGGGAGGTCTGAAGGCCCTCTGAGGAATTGCTTAATCAAAACGTGAGAGAACAGGGGCTGGTCTGTATTAAACTGAGCTGAAATAGCTGAGGCGTGAATTTTAACTGAAGAGAAGGAGAGGCCACTATTAAGTAATTCCGCTAGATAGTCCAGGATGAGAGGGACAGAAGGCTGTGAGGAAAGTACAGTTGTGTACCTACCATAAATGTAGATGTTCGAGTGTATTCACTGTTGCAGTCATTACAATTGGGTTATCCTGCTGGCAGGCTACCCGCAGTCGGCCTGAATTCCAAAGTCCTGGTCCGGCGTCAGCTGCTGTTGCCTCCTCCCTGACGTCAGTGCACCAGGGGTATAAAAGATGCAGCCAACGCCATTTTCTTCAGTTTTTCTTGCCCCAGATGTCTCCAAAAGGGTAGGTTAAATTATGCCAATAAGCATGCATGCACTAAAGTAAACTTTTCCTTCATCTACAAGCAAATACACCACATAGGTTGTATAGAATAGAGAAGCACAGATAAGTCCCAGCAAAGGAAAGGGGGATGGTGGGTGGGTAACCTGGACTGCAACAGTGAATACACTTGAACATCTACATTTATGGTAGGTACACAATTGCACTATTTTCATCGCGTTTCACTGTTGCAGTCATTACAATTGGGTTGATTCCCAAAGCTAAGGTTGGGAGGCTGGGGCTAAATAGGATTAGGAGAGGCTATGAGGCCCTGCAGAACTGCAGTGGCAAAGCCTGCCCTGGATTTAGAGTAGAGAGGTAAGTGATAGTGCTTTGTAAAAGTGTGCACTGAACTCCAAGTTGCAGCCTCTTAAGATATCTTTGGTTGGTACTCCTCTGAGGAAGGCTGCTGAAGTGGCTGCCGCTCTGGTTGAATGTGGCCTAATGCCCTTAGGCACTGATCTGCCGTGCTGTGAATATCAGAAATGAATGCAGTGGCCTATCCACTTTGAAATAGTCTGCTTTTGAGATAGTCTTTCCTTGTGACCCTGCAGCATAAGTCACTAGAAGTTTTTCAGTCTTTCTGAAAGCTTTTGTTCTGTCCAGGTAGAAGCGCAGCTGCCTGTGAATGTCCAAAGAATGCAGTAGTCTCTCATCCTTATTCTGTGGGTTTGGATAAAAGGTATGCAAATGAATTGTTTGGTTAAGGGCCACACTGGACACTACCTTAGGCATAAATGTTGGGTTTGTCCTCAAAGAAACCCTGTCAGGATGGAAAATGATAAAAGGTTCCACAGCTATGAGTGCCTGTAACTCTGAGACTCGTCTTGCAGAGGTTACTGCTAGGAGCAGAGCTGTTTTCCAGGATAAGAATTTTATATCAGCTGTATTGGCTGGCTCAAAAGGAGGCAGTGTGAGTTTTTCCAAGACATAATTGAGGTCCCATGCATGTATTGGTGCTCTCCTTGGAGGTCTTATGTTTTTGGCCCCTCTGAGATACTGCCTTAGTAATGGATGAGAAAAAATAGGTGGTTCTGTATTGTAATGAGCTGAAATGGCAGAGGCATGAATCTTAATTGATGAAAAGGATAGGCCTTTGTCCAGCATCTCAGTTAAGTATCGCAAAATCTGAGGAATATTTGGTACAATTGTGTCAATTCCTTGTGCCTGGTTCCAAGCACAGAATCTCTTCCATTTTCTGCATAAGATTTTCTGGTGCTAGGCCTCCTGGCCTCCAAAATAACATCCATCACCGCTTTAGAGAGAGGTGTGTTTTGAATGGCTACATTATCCGCCATGCTGCCAGATTTAAGGTCTTAGTTTCATAGTATAGTACTAGGCTATCTGCCCTAGGGCATTTATAAGCCTAGCCAAAGTGTATGTGGCTTTTGCCACCCCATGTAATGATACAAAAGTGTACAATTTAAATTAAATTTAGTTTACTGTGCCTCTATCTAGCAATGACACAGAGATGACCCCCGGGGTAAACCTACGATCATCCATCCATTTGTTCAGATTTCTCTTGAAGAGAGTCAGTGAGGGGCTTTGCCTAACATGGACAGGTATCCTGTTCCAGAGTGCGGGAAGCCTCTGGGTTATGAATCTGTCCCTCCAGCATGTCCTATTCATATTTGTGCTGAGGTTTAGATCTTTAGCTCTCGTGGCTCTGATGGATTTGGATTTTTTGAGGTGGAGCATATCCATTAATTCTGAATTGGATATGGCCTTGTATGCAAGGCACAGATCACCTCTGAGCAGCCGGTATGCTACTGAATAGAGCTGGAGCTTTTTCAGTCTGGCAGCATATGACATATGCTGGAGACCCTTGATCCTCTTGGCAAGGTACTTTTGGGGTCTCTCCAGCTGCTGCAGGTGCCAGGTGAGGTACATACCAAATGGGGCATTGTACTAAATCATAGGCCTGATAAGGGAGGAATATAAGGGTACAATGACATCCTTTGATCTGGATGTGAATCCCTTCATAAGGTGGGCAAAGTAGAAGGTCTTTCTAACCACTTTGGCGACGTGGGCGTCAAATGAGAGGTCACTGTCAACTTGGGTCCCCAGGTCTCTGATTACTTTTTCCAGATTAATGGATTACCATCTATGTGGTAATTTGTGGGTACTTTGTTTTTTTCCAAAGGGGATGACTATACATTTTTTGGCATTTGGTTTAAGGCCATGACTCTGGCACCAGTCATCTGTTGCTGTGAGGCCCTTCTGGAGGATGCATGTGTCAGCTGGTGTGTCGACTATGGTGCCTAGTTTGCAGTAGTCTGCAAAATATGTCAACCACAACCCCCCTATGTTTGCCTGCACATCTGAGAAATAAATGCCGAACAAGAGGGGTCTCAAGACAGAGCCCTGTGGGACTCCACTTGTGACTGGCTTAGAGTCTGACATAGCTCCAGCTATTCTAACTTTGTGGGTTCTGTCCTTTAGCCAGTTTGCAACCCATCTTGTGACAAACGGGTTTACATTTAAGCTGTTGAGCATGTCTATGATGCCTGAGTGGGGTATTGTGTCGAAGGCTTTGCCAGATCCAGGTAGGCTCTATGAACTGCTTTGCGTTCATCAATGGCTCTAGTGACTGTTTCAAAAAGTCCACCAGGTTTAAAAGACAGGATCTGCCTTGTACAAAGCCGAACTGGGTAGGGTCAATTGTCTGTAGGTCCCCGATGTCTTTGTTTATGAGTTCCATAATGATCCTTTCCATAGCTTTGCAGACCAGGCTGGTCAAGCTTATGGGGCGGGAGTTTCCAGGTCTGTAGAGGTGCCACCTTTGTGGAGTGGGACCACTGTAGCTGTACGCCAGTGTTCAGGGACGTATCCTGTAGCAAGGCTAAGATTAAACAGCATTCTTATGTGCGGGTTTAGCTCCTCTAGGAGTTCACGTAGCACGCAACCCGGGACACTGTCAGGTCCCATGGATGCTGTATTTTTAGCTTTGTTGAGGGCAGCTCTCACCTGGACATCTGAGATTTCAGGGAGGTTGCATTTAGCCGAGATATTTATTTCGTCTTTTGGGGGAGAGGGAGGGGAGAATTTTGCACTGAACCTGTCTGCCAGTATGTTGGCAATATCTGTGGGTTCAGTGTATTTTTTGCCGTTATGAACTAACTCTACGCATATCTGAGGGTTTCCGCCCAGGTTTCTAACATAACTGAAGAAGGCCTTGTGATTATCTTTAGTGTCCTTAGCGATTTTTCTCTCGAAGTTGGCCTTTGATGATTTTATTAGCGAACGTAGTTTTTTGCTAGTGCTGATCAGGGATGCCTTCCCTTTATGGGATTTTGCTCTGTCTTGCAGTAGCTTCCTTCTCTTGTTATAAGTTTGTTTATGGCTGGGGTCCACCAGATAGGATGTCTGCCTTTGGTGGAAAGGGTCTTGGTTTTATTTGGGATTGCATGATCCATGCATTCTTGGAGATACCCGTAGAAAGCATTTGTGAAGGATTCAGCAGTGTGGGATGTGGTTTCCACTGGCCCAGGGGGCTTGAAGGATACCATTTCAGTCCTAAGGAGTGTAAAGTCGGCTTTTGAGAAGTTTCTCACTGTGGTCTTTTGTGCTGGGGGTGGAGGTGGAATATGAATATCTAGGGTTATTAGTTTATGGTATGATCTCACTAGTGAGGGGTATACTTCCGGTGTTGAGCATTTTGCCCCCATGTTTGTGATGATCAGGTCAAGTATATTATTTCCCCTTGTGGGGGAGGTGACTAGTTGTTCCATCGCATTTGAGTGGATGAATTCCAGGAACCTTTGGGCTAGGGTGTTGTGGCTTGAGTAATGCACCCAGTCTATGTTTGGGTAGTTGAAGTCTCCCAATATGATGGTATTTGGTGAGACATTCATATCTTCCAGTGTCTTCAGGAAGGCTGAATGGAGTTCCTGAGATTGCGAGGGTGGTCTGTAGCATGCTACAAGTTGTATAGCAGTTTTGCCTATGGTTAGTTGCACATGGATGGTCTCCGATGCTTCATGCATTGCCACTAACCTGGAGGTGTGGGTGCCTTTAATGAATATGGACACTGCCCCCTCCTTTTGTGGTTCGGCACAGGTTTTGGGGCTGAAATGCATGATACGAGGTATAACCTGGTAGGGCTGGGGTGCTCTCAGGAGCCTTGAACCAGGTTTCAGTTACTGCACAGACATCGATGCTCTCCATACTGAGGAGTGCTTGAGAGCCTGCATCTTGAGATTTAGACTTCTGGCATTGAGCAGCATTACCCTTAGTTTTTTCCTTTATTGTTTTCTAAGGTGGTGGGTTTGTCTTTTGAGCCTTGCCTAAAAAGGCACTATGGGGTGGCAAGAGCCTTAGCCAATATCCGGAAGCCCAGTGGTGACAGGTGCAAGCCGCCTTGCTAAGCAGCGGCTTGTCCAGCATGTCACCCCAAGCAGACAGACATTGGATCCCCTAGAATGACACCAGTAATTGAGCCAATTATTAAAGCTGATCATCTTGTCTTTGTATTGTGGCATCATTCTTGGTGAGGGCAAGATGCTGCTCAGGGTCAGGGTCATACGCCTGGGCTACATAATCAGAGAGCTCTGTGTCTCTTTTCATGTAGTCCAAGGAGGTATCGCTCAGGTCATTCACGCCGGCATGGACAATGACGGAGTCATTTTGTACTTGCTTTGGAGTGACCTGAGTGCTTGTGTTATGTGGCGGATCCTAGCTCCCGACAGGCAGCTCACCGTTACCCTCTCTTTGTTCAGCCTGGTAAGCGGGACATCAGTGTGTCTGACTATAGAGTCACCTATTACTAGTGTATCAGGCATGGTGTTTCGCCTTAAGGGCTGTGATTGTTTGACACACTGACTTTGTGTACTATGTGTTGCATGTGCAGAGTTTTGAGGTGGTGTTTTCTTGGATGTCTGCTTTGGGAGCCTCTGTTTCGGTAAGTTTTTTATTAGAACCTCCGAGTATGTCTTTGTGTTATTATGTGTTTGGTTTGCAGTTGTGGTTGGTTTATGTGAGACTGGGTTTGTTGTGTGTGTGGTTACCTTCTCCTCCTGTCTGGTCTTGCTAGTCCTGTGTTGACAGAGTTCAGCCAGTTTGCTATATAGTTGCATCTCTCACATGTGTTTGTTGGGAGGAGGAGAGGGTTGTCTGTGTACATGAGACAATTGTAACATTGTCTCAGAATTCCCAGATTAACCAGCTGAACTGGAGAGGACGTCAGTAATATACCACTCGACATGCCAGAATAGTATAAGGGGGTGATGTGCAACTGGGTCAAAGAGAGGACTTTGAAGGGAAGTGGGTATTAGCACGGGTTGTAGGTGGACGTAGTGCTTACGTTAGTTTAAGGGTGCTTCACTTAAAAGAAAGGTTTTAGGAGCAAGTGCTAGGCTTATGATAAAGTGAATAGACTGATTTTGTTGAAAGTAGAGCTTTCTTAAGGGAAAATTTGAAGTGCAGACTTGGCGGAGCCAGGAATAGTTTAAGCCTGTTTAACCGGCGCTGCACTATGCGCACAATCGAGCAAAGCCACGCAAACGCGGATTTTAAACCGAGAACTTCAAAAGAGCTGAAAATGGTCCAAAACGACCAATTACTACAAGTTCTTGTGCTGAGGTCACTCCTTCAGGGACAGATAGGCTGCTCAAGGCTCCCCACTCCCACTGGTGAGCAAAGAAACTTCCTTCTATCCAAGTAAGGCAATGGACAACACAGGAACTACACCACAGTCCAGAATACAGCAAAGCCCGTATACTGGTCTAAACTAAACTAGTCGAGAAAGGCGGTAAAAACAAGGATATTTTTTTTTTTTGTTTTTTAGGTTAAAAAGTACACAGAAATGCAGGAAAAACAGTAATAAATCACTTACACAGGCTAGCTCACTTTAGTGGGTTGCCTCAACAGTTCAATTTAACAACAAACTCTCGACCAAATGTAACTTTAAGTGCAGATAATGTACAATGCAAAAAACAGGTAATAAAGCTGTTTAAACTTGTTCAAAGTAAGAAAAGAAAGGTCTCTCAGGTAAAAACAGCAAAAAAATACTTAGATCAGGAAAGTAGTCGCTTTTCTCAGTTCTCTGCTGCTAGCACCACTCTGCAGGACCACAAGGAGCTGTTTCTGAGTAGTATGTTGTTAGTATGAGTTGGCTGTGCAGCATCTGACTGTTTTGTTGGGTCAATAAGTGAGGAATTTGAGGTAATGTCCAGGCTGGGCATTGAGACAAGTTCTTTAGGACTGGGTACCAGTGCTGGCAGGGCCAGTCTGGAGCAATCAATATCATTTTTGGCTTCTCTTGTCTGACTTTAGGAGTACCTTGGAAAGGAGAGGCAGTGGAGGAAAGGCATATACTGTTACGTGTTTCCAGCTGAAAGACAGAGCATCCACTTTCCATGCTTGCTTGTGATAAGTCCTTGTGCAGGATCTCTGTAGTTGGCAGTTGTGAGGGGAGGCAAATAGGTCTATGTCCGGGCATCCCCAGTTCCTTGTTATCATGCTGAAGACTTGTGGATCCAATTTACACTCGTGGGGATCCATTAGGTTTCTGCTTAGTTCGTCTGCCAGAGTATTTATCTTTCCTGGCAGGAATTGTGCTTGCAGATGTACTTGGTAAGTCAATGCTGTGTCCCACAAAGACATGGCTAGTCTGCAGAGGGGATAGGAATGTGTGCCTTCCTGCTTGTTTATGTACCACATGACTGTAGTATTGTCCGTTTTTATTAACAGTTTTCCTGGATGAAGTAGATCTTTGAAGGCTGTCAGGGCATTCTGAACAGCTAGCATCTCTTTTTGATTGAAATGTAGATGCATTTGGCTTGCGGACCACGTGCCCTGAAGACATCTTCCTGCCATATGGGCCCCCCCAGGCATAATCTGATGCATCTGTTGTTAATGTCTGCCTGGCTGTGGGTAAAGTGAATGGCTGTCCCTTGTTGTGGTGACAGGCCTTTGCCCGCCATCGAAACTCCTGTTGCAGGCAGGGAATGAGGGTAATTTTTGTTTCCAGGCTGTGGCAATGTTGAGTCCAAACACTTTTTAGATACCATTGCAGTTTCCTCATATGCAGTCTTGCACATGGAATTATGCCATGAAGCCCAAAGCCTGCAGAATTTGTCTTGCAGATAACTGGGTCTTTGTTGCCAACATTTTGAAATAAGTAGTCAGTTGTCTTTGTTTATCTAGTGTGAGATAAGCCATCTGGGCAGTTGTATTTAAGCTTGCACCCAGGAATATTATCTCTTGAGAGGGTACTAGTTTTGATTTCTTTTCGTTTACTTTGTATCCTAGGCATGTTAGTAATCTTTTTACAAACACCAGATGCTGTAGTAGAATGTCCTTTTTCTCTGCTTGAATAAGGCAGTCGTCCAAGTAAGGATAAATTTGTATTCCTCTTCGTCTGCAAAATGCAATTACTGGTGCCAGGCATTTTGTGAAGATCCTGGGCGCAGTAGATAAGCCAAAAGGGCAGTGCAGAGAATTGGTAGTGCATCGAGCCAGCTATAAATCTGAGGTATCTTCTGCATGACTGTCTGATTGGGACATGCAGGTATGCCTCTTTTAGGTCTAAAGTCACAAGCCAAGCTTTCTTGCCCAGCATGGGCAGAAGCTGCTGCAGAGACAACATTTTGAATTTTGGAATATCCAGAAATGTGTTTAGAGTAGACAGGTCCAGTATTGGTCTCCAGGCTTTGTCCTTTCTGGGCACCAAGAACAGTCTTGAGTAAAATCCTAGTCCCTGCTCTTTTTGTGGTACCCGCTGAATGGCCCTCATGTCCATGAGGGATGAAACTTGTTTTTGTGCCTCTGCCCATTGGTTGTGTGGCAGGTCTGGCATACCGTTTGCCCTTGGCAGGGTGTGAAAGTGGAATCTGTAGCCTTGTGACACTATATTCAAGACCCATTTGTCCTGGGTGATCATGTGCCAATTTTGAGAAAAAAGTGCTAGTTTTCCCCCTAAAGGAGCTGCCAGAAAATAAGTGCTTGGTGCTGGCAGGGGGAAGTCATTGAGACTGTTTTCTGTATGGCTGTGATTTATCTTCTCTGCTTTTGGAGGTAGAAGCACCCCATTGTTTAGACCTGTATGAGCCTTGGGGCTGGGATCTGCCTCTGGGGCATCTGTATCTGCCTCTTTGTGGCCTGTCTGACACTGGAAAGGACCAATTTTTTGTAGGCCAGTTCCTGCTAAACCTGGGAGGCTGTACCTGTAAGAAATCCTTGATGGTTTGCATAGATTTAGCTTTGTCCTCCATTTTCTTCAACACCTCTCCTGCTTTAACACCAAACAATGCATCATGCTGTAATGGAGCATCTAATAATTTTGCTTTAACATGATCAGGCCGATTCTGTTCCTTTAACCAAGCATGCCTCCTAATGACAGAACCCATAACAACGGCCCTGCAGGACGCCTCCGGAGAATCAAAACCAAATTGCAAAGTATGTTTTCCCACTTGTTCAGCTGCATGCAATAAATCCTGCATTTCTTTGTTTTCTGCACATTCAGAATTTGTCAACATTTTCTGTTTAAACAGTGACATAAGGTATTGCTGATATTTAAGCATATGAAACTGACAATTTAAGGCCCTTACAGCCAAGGTAGAAGAAGTGTATATCTTTTTCCCCAATCTGTCCAGGGCCCTTGAATCCCTATCAGAGGGGATAGGTTTTTTTGCAGGTTGACCCCTTTGGGACCCTGACAGTTTCTGGGTCAGCAGGGTTTTTATAAAGAAATTTATGTGAATCAGGAACCCTGTAGAATCTGTCTGGCTTAACAGGAGCTGGAAGTAGAGAGTCAGGAGACAGACCGGACTCTGAAAAAACATCATCTACAATGTCTAAAACAGGAGGGATAGCAAGGGGCCTGTGCTGAGGTAGTAAAAGGAAATCTCTGAGCCTTTTCTTCTCTGAGCCTTTTCTTAGATTCTGAGTAATCTTGGCTCTCCCAGTGGAAGTGCTCCCTCATAGTATGCAGGGTCTCCCCAAAAGAATAATCCTCAGGAGGAGAGGCTGAAGGGATAGATTCTTCAGTATCAGAATCCTCATAGGGAGGAAGAGAGTATGCCTGTTCAGAAGAGGAATCAGAGGAAATGGAAACCTGATCTGAAGATTCATATTCTGTCGCTTGCCTAGGAGGGAGATGGGAACCCCTGATCAAAGTAATTAGGTCTTCGGCCATTTTAAGCATCTGTTTTTTAGGCATGGAGGCCGGCCTGTCCAGGGGAATGTTGTACTTGTTTCTTTGTCTTTAAAGGTGCTTTAGTCTTTGCCTTTGAAGCTGAAGTCGTTTTCACATATAACTGTGTAGGCCTGAAAACACCCCCAGAAGCCGATACCTGTTCAGCGGCTCCGGACCCATCTGAGGGTATAGTTCCAAGGGGTCCAATACCTTGAGTTTCCAGCTGCCTAGTCGGCTCCACATGGGAGTCGGAAGCGGCCTGTGGCTCTCAGGTAGTGGGCATCAGGGGCTGCGAAAGCACCTCACTGAGAACCGGCGACTGGCCTAGCAGAAGCCTCGCCAGTTTTGGATCTCGGATGCCTGTCCTTTTCTTTGCGCTTTTTATAAACTCTGGTAGTCTGCTGTTCCGACAGCATTATACAATTAAATCTTCTGCCAAAATAATGAAAAGCAAAATTGTACCGACACTTAATAGTGCGTTGGTTAAATCTAGCGCAAAACTGACAACTAGCAATGTTGTGGTCAGGGCCTAGGCAAGGAATACAGTAAGAATGAAAATCCTTATGAGGTATTTGCTTCCCACAAGAAATACAATTATTAACTTTTTTTGACATCGGTCTGGAGCAAGAAAAAAGTTTCCCCAAAGGGGTACTTGGCTATAATGAAGACTTCGGATCTGAAATTTGAAGTTGAAAATCTCAGGAGTCGGCCGACCAGCACTTGCGAACTGCTTTTGCTTTGGGCACCGCGCGGCAAGAAAGACTGAAGAAAATGGCACCGGCTGCATCTTTTATACCCCTGGTGCACTGACGTCAGGGAGGAGGCTACAGCAGCTGACACCAGACCAGGACTTTGGAATTCAGGCCGACTGCGGGTAGCCTGTCAGCAGGATAACAAAATTGTAATGATTGTAACAGTGAAACACGATGAACATCTGGCCCCTCTGGAGTAGCAAGGAGCAGAATCTTTTCAATTTCCCTGCATAAGATCTTCTGGTGCTGGGCCTTCTGGCCTGTGTGATAATGTCTAGGACCTGCTTGCTTAGCAGGAGCCCTTCCCTTACCTTGGGAGTATTAGCCATGCTGATAGCCTGACAGTCTGCAAATCTGGGGGCAGCATTCCCCTCGCTTGAGTCAAGTGGTTTGGGATCTGGGGAAGCTGCCTACGAGGATGTGATGTCAGGCTGCGGAGCAAGGTGTACCAATGTTGTCTGGGCCAATCTGGAGCAATGAGGATGTCCTTGGACCCCTCCTCCCTTACCTTGATGAGTACCTTGGGAATAAGAGGCAAAGGGGGGAAAGCGTACACAAAGAAGGAGTTCCAAAGGAAGGTCAAGGCATCCACCTTCTATGCCATGTGTATGCCAGGTGGCGATATTCCCTGGTGCAAAATTTCTTTAGGTGATGGTTGAGGTGCAAAGCAAAGAGATCCACCTCCGGATTTCCCCACACTTGAGTGACTTGCCAAAGATCTTTTTGTGGGGCTGCCATTCATGGGGGTCCATTAAGTGTCTGCTTAAGTGGTCTGCCAAGGTGTTGTTGATCCATGGTTGGTATTGAGCTATTAGGTGTAATCCCATGGAGGAGGTAGTCAGCCAGAGGTTCATGGCTAACCTGCACAGAGGATAAGATTGTGTCCCTCCCTATTTGCGGATATACCACATTACTGTGGTGTTGGCTGTTTAGATAAGAACAACTCCTGGCCTGAGATGGGGCTGGAAGGATATCAGAGCCTTTTGCAGTGCAATCATTTCCTTCTGGTTGATATGCAAGGGAAGGTGCTGGGCATCCCAAAGAGCTTGGGTGCACCTGCCTGCTAGGTGGGCACCCCAAGCGATGTCTGAGGTGTTGGTGGTGATGGTCTGCCCAGTGGGGCGGTGGATGAAGGGGAGACCCTGGTTCCTGGCACAGGCCCCTGCACACCAGAGCAACTCTGCCCTTATACAGGGGATCAGAGGGAGAGAGTTCTATAGAGGCTGTGAGTGTTAGTACCAAAGGTTCCTTAGATACCACTGAAGTTTCCTCATGTGTAGCCTGGCCAGAGGAATCAGAAGGATCCAAGAAGCCATGTATCCCAAGGCTTGCAGGAACTTCCTTGTTGTGAGGTGACTTTTGGACGCCAGCTGGGTAAAGTAGAGAGGTCGGGAGCTCTGCTTTTCTGGGGGTAGGAAGGCCATTTGGGATGGTGTGTTCAGCAGAGCTGCCAGGAAAATGATCCTCCTGGAGGGAGTCTGCCTTGATTTCTTCTTGTTGATGGTGAACCCCAAGGAAATTAGGAGAGTTTTGACGAAGTGTAGGTCCTGCAACAGCTTTTCCTTGCTCTCTGCCTGGATGAGGCAGTCGTCCAGGTGAGGTTAAATCTGTATATTTTTTCTGTCTGCAAAATGCTATGGCTGGGCCCAAACATTTGGTGAAAACCCTGGGAGCAGTAGATAAGCCAAATGAAAGAGCAGAGAACTGAAAGTGCTGCGAGCCTGCTCTGAAATGCAGGACTCTCTTATGGGGATATGGAGGTATGCATCTTTTGGGTCCAGGGTCACTAACCAAGCATTTTTTGTCAGCATAGGCAGCAGCTGCTGCAGGGTTAGCATTTTGAATTTGGGGACCATCAGGAATGTGTTCAGCATGAACAGATCACGAATGAGGCGCCAACTGCCCTCCTTTCTGGGAGCAAGGAAAAGCCTGGAATAAAAGCCTTTGCCTGCTTGATCTGCGGGGACTGGTCTTACTGCCCCCTGGGCTATGAGAATTTGGATGTGCTTTAATGCTCTGCTCAGTGATTGGGAAAGTCTAGGTACCCTCTGGGAATTGGGAATTCATTGAAAGTGAATTTGTATCCCTGGAAAATGATCTTTAAGACCCATTGGTCCTTGGTTACAGACAGCCAATTTTCTTTGCAGAGGGACAGCCTTCCTCCCAGCGTTTGGGTGAAAGGAAGGCAGAGGGGATAGGATGTGGTCCACTGTTTGGTTCTCTGTTATCCCTGGGATAGGTACCTGGGTGGCCTGTCCCTGTTGGGCTTAGCTTGCCCCTATCTGCTGGGAGCAGGAAAGGACCAGTGCTTAGAGGGAAAAGTTCCTGCTGAATCTAGGAGGTTGAACCTGAAAGAAATCTTTCACTGTTTGCATACATTTTGCTTTGTTTTCTATTTTTTTAAAGCACCTCTTCTGCCTTTTCTCCAAACAAGCTGTCTTTGTCCAAAGGTGCATCAATTAATTTAGACTTGACATGATCAGGTGGAGGTTGTTCCTGCATGTCTCCTAATGACAGAGCCAGTCACTGCTGCCCTGTTAGAGGCTTCTAGTTAGTCATATCCACAATGTAAAGAGTGCCTAGCCACTTGACAAGTAGAGTGCAGCAAATCTGCTAACTCCTTAGAATTGGCACAGTCAGGAAAAGTAGAAATCTTTTGCTTTAATAGTTCCAAAGTGTGCTGTTGATATTCTAACATATGGAACCGACAGTTGAGAGCTCTGATGACTAAGGTTGCAGAGGTGTAAACCTTTTTATCCCATCTGTCCAGAGCTCTGGCATCCTTATCAAAAGGAGTAGGGATCTTTGCAGAACTAGCCCTGGCTCCCTTGGGGGCATTGTGTAATGACCTCCGGCTCTGCAGCAGGATTTCTGTACAGATATTTTTGAGTGTCTGGTACTCTGTAATACCCGTTTGGCTTACTGGAAGCAGGAGGAAGGGCGTCCGGGGCTAAACTGGATTCATGGAAAACATCATGCACCACTTCTAAAACAGGGGTATGACAAGGGGTCTGTGCTGGGGAAGGTCTAGAAATTCTCTTAGCCTTTTCTTAGACTGAGGGAAATCCTGAGATTCCCATTGGAAATGCTCCCTGAGAGTGCGGAGGGTTTCCCCAAAGGAGAAGTCTTCTGGTGGGGAGGCAGAAGGGATGGAATTCCTCTGCATCTAAATTCTCATAAGCAGCAAGAGGTTGTTGATCCTCTTCAAAATCTGAATAATCTGATTCCTCAGAATCCTGCTCTGTCAATAGTTTAGGAGAAGGGTGTATTTTCCTTTTAGAAGTAGAGTCTTGACTGCCCCTGATAAGGGAAATACGATCCTCCGCCATCTTAAGCATCAGGGCCCGGGGTGAAGGGGCGAGAGTATGATGGTGGCTAGAGGTTGATTTTCTAGGGATGGCCTGGCTTCTAGGCCTAAGAGAAGTCATTGGTCTGAGAGGAGTGGTAGTCGGGAGAGAAGACGTCAGTTTCTGACTGGAATCAGTTGTGCGAAAGACCTCCTCGGAAGCCGGTGCCTGCTTAGTGATTCTGAATCCAACCAAAGCAAAGAAAGCCAAAGGCTCTGAAACGAAGATGATTTTGGCGGCATACCGGACTCCGAAAGGGTCTCGGTAGAGGCCTGCATAACAATTGCATCGAGCATCAGGGGCTGCGAAAGTGCCTCACTGAATTCCGGAGTACTGACGACCTGCTTAGCGGAAGAGTCGTTGGAAGGCTTGGCCTTGTGAGGTCTGTCTCTATCTTTATCCCTATGCTTTTTAGGAGGCTGTACGGATTGTTGGCTGACTGACACCATATGACAAGATGGAGGATGAAAATAGCAGTCTACAAAAAAAGCTCACCACAAATGGTTCTCGCGTTAAAGAGGGTACACAGCCGGCAACAGGCGCCATCGTGGTTTGGGCCTAAACAAGTGACGCAGTATGAATGAAAGTCTCTGTGTGGGATCGGCTTTCCACAGGCGAGACAATTGTTAACTTTTTCGAACATCGGTTAGTGCAAGAAAGAGAGATCCCCAACGGGGTACTTAGCTTTAGACATTTTCAGCTGTGATCCGAACTCTGGTAGCGACCGACCGGCACACTTGCGAACTGCTTCTGCTATGGGCTCCACAGCAAGAAAGACTGATGTAATGGCGTCAGCTACCTTGCTTTATAGCACTGATGACCGGACGTCAGTCTACAGGCGACAGCAGTGGAGAGTTATGTGGTGCAGTGTTAACATCTTAGAAAAATAAGACAGCAAAAAGCTATTATGACAACAACAGAAGCAAATATAAATAGAAATAACCAAAAGCTGGGATAACAACAAAAGGTGATAAGATACTGGAGTTCCTGGACACAAACACTGAGAAGATTAGAGAATGAAATGACAGCAGGGGTAGTAAGATGTGAAAGGGATTGGATCAAGCACTAGAGTAAAAGCTTGAAGTGTATACTGAGAAAAATGGTTAATATGGAAAGTACAGTTGTGTAAGTAAACTTACCATAACAGTACATGTTCGAATTATCACTGCTGCAGTAGCCATAGTTATATGTGTTATATCCTGTATAGAATACAATAGCCAGACCATTTCCAAAGCTTCAAGACACCTTCCACATGCTCGAGCTGAGATGACTAAAAGTCACGTTTGGGCACAAAGCTCTTCAGAGCATTCATGCCAACAGAGAGGCTGAACCCTGAAAGAACAATGCAAAGAACAAAACCAGTATTCACACCCTGGCATAAACAACACACCAAAAAAAACAAGGGAGGTGAAGGAAGGCAGTGGCTAGTGCAGCAGTGATCACTTAAACATGTACTATTATAGTAAGTTTAACTTGCACGGCTATACTATGTTCATCATACTGATCAATCCTGCAATAGCCTTAGCTATACGGCTAGCTAACTCACTACATTTGGGAGAAGGAAGGAGACAAGTCCAGAAGACCATACAGAATGGTCCTAACAAAGCTTGATCTAGACCTAGAGAAGGAACCAAACTTGCAGTGTTTTGTAAAAGTATGTGCACAGGACCAAGTAGCAGCTTCTAGAATACTTCTAAAATACAACCCTTTCGAAAAAGCCACACACGAAGCAAAGGTCCTGATAAAGTGGGTCTTGATCCTGCTTGAAATAGTAGTGTTGTGGAAAGTATAACAAAGGATATTAGGCCTTAGACAACTATTTGGAAATAGTCTGCTTTGACACAGGTCGTCTCTTCTTACCTTCACAAGAAATAAGCAACTGACCCGAAGATCTGCAAGATTTAGTTCTTCATGATAGTACCAGAGATGTACGAGAACATCCAAGGTACAGAGTATCCCTCCTCCCTCAGTTTTAGAGTCCGGAAAGAAAATGGGGAGATGGACAGTTTTTGGTTTAAAATAAAACCCGGATACCTCTTCAGGTGTAAAATTGGATTAGTTCTCAAAGAAACATTGTCCCTATAGAAAATGAGACAGGGGCTGACTAAGAGCCTGGAACTCTGACACCCTTCTTGCAGAGTTCAGCAACAAGTAAAACTGTTTTCCATGTTAAGAAACCTCCAGTCAGCCATGTTAGCTCTTCTAACACAAAATTAAGATCCTAAGGACAAGCCACTGTTTTTCTTGGAGGCTTCTTAAGTAAAACCCCTTTCAAAAACATTTTGATATGAGCATGTTTTGAAAGAGGAGGATCCATGGGCAGACATGCTGAAATGGCCAATAAATTAACCCTGATGGAAGAGTAAGAAAGACCACAGGATAGCAGCTCACACAAACATTGTGAGACTAGAGAACAACTAGGCCTGAATGGGTGCTGGCTATGATGCTGGCAACAACTAGAAAACCTTTTCCATTTACTAATGTATGATTCTTTTTCTTGCCTTCATTACTACCTGCTGCACAGTCTCAGTAAACAGGTACCTAAAAGGAATTAAGACCATCAACCAAGCAGTCAGCTGAAGTTGATTGGGGTTGGGAGTGTATCAAACACCCCTGATCTTGTGTGAGTAGATATATCCTAAGAGCAAGCTTGTGTTAATTGCCCCTGGCCATTTTCAAAAGAAGGGAGAACCACTGCTGCCTCAGCCATAAGTGAGTCATCACAATTACCTTGGGGATTCCTTCTGAATCTTCAGAAGTACCCTAGATGTTAGTGGAAAGGGTGGAAAAACATACAGGAGCATTCCTGTCTAAGGAAAAAAAAATGCATTTGTTTTGCATGTCATCTTGCATGGAGTCCTGGAGCAGAACCTTGCCAGCTAATTGTTCGGAGAGGAGGCAGACAGATCTACCTACGGAATTACCCACAGATGGATCAAATCTTGAAGACCCCCCGATCTACGTTCCACTTGTGAGGGTCTGGCCTTGTCCTGTTGGCTACACAATTTTGCTTTGACAGAATACAGGATGCCTGCAGAGTGACACTTTGCTGTGAAGCTATATCCCAAGCTAACATGGTTAGTCTGCAAAGGGGGCATGACCTGGTTCCCCCTTGTTTGTTGATGTACCATAGGACTGTGGTATTGTAACAACTTGGAAAGGTCCTGTGTGCCAAGAATGACTCAGCAGTTGACTGCCTTGATCAGGGCACCTCTTCTATATTTATGGGCTTGTGTCTGTCCTTGATATCCCAAACACCTTGCACTATTGTCCCTCCTGAAGCTGCTCACCAAGCAAAGTTCAGGGCATCTGTGGTGACCGACTACTTTTGAAGAGGGAGGGAGAAGGTGAGAACCAGATTTAAGGATATTTGCTGTCTCTGCCCAGTGATTTTGCCTTGGACAAACCCCAGGACTGGGATTTGAAAAGATAAAGGGTGTTTATGCTGGGACCCAAGAGACTTCAGATACCACTGTATCTTCTTCATGTGGAGTCTTGTCAGTGTACCAGGAGAATCACAGAAGCCATGAGACCCAAAACCCTGACGTATTCCCTCTCAGTGACTGAAGTCTGAGGGAGAAAACCTGTTAACAGATCTAGATATACAGCTATTTTTCCTGTGGAAGAAAAGCTCTTTGAACAGAGATGTCTAGTTGACATCCCATGAACACAATCCTGTCTGAAGTAGTCAAAAATACGGAGTCCCATTTTACACAAGAGATCCCTCACCAAAGTGACACATTTCTGACACTTAAGACTAAACTAAGTATGGGAAAATGTGGATACCCTATGGCCTGCAATGAGCTAGACACTTTGTGAACACTCTTAGTGCAGTGGATAGTCCAAAACATAAGGCAGTTTTAACTTGTAATGTGATCCACACACACAAGCATCTTTTAAATTTAGTGCTGCCAGCAACGTTGTTACAACCTGGCTGTTCTTCATCATTCATTTTGAACTTGGGCAATATTACACAGATGTTTAGGAAACTAAAGATCCAGAACTGGTCTACAAGCACTTTCTTTGGCACTAAAACCATCCTTGAATAAAAACCTTTTCCCCACCTGGGAAGGATGAACTGATTCTATCATTCCTTGTAACAGCAAGTAATGAAAGACAGGTAGAAATAAGAGTCTGGTCTGGTTGATGAGGGGATTACCCCCTGGAAAGGAGGAATTTCATCCCACTGCCAGCTGCAACCTCAATGAACAATCTGTGGAACCTATTTGTCTAAACTACTTGTTTTCAAAGAGAAAAGTGGACATTCAGACTTCCTGGAAGGGAAATGGGGTTGTCAAAGTGCATGTATGTGTGTGTGTGTGTGTGTGGGGGGGGGGGGGGGTAAGGCCCCTTAAATATTCATTCTGACTTGGACTGCCCAATGGTTTTGGGAGATTCCAGAATTCTTTTTGAAACCCCACTGCCATTTCTTCTTAAACATCTGTTTACCTTCATTTTTTGAGACTGTTTTATTTTACCAAAATTAGATAAGGGATTAGAGAATCCGGAAAAGGAGGGCTGAAATATCAGATCCCTGTACCAACTTACCCTTTCCATCACACTTTCTGATCATCCCTGCAGCAGAGGGGCCAAAATGTAAATCTATAACCAAAGGAAAATTTCAAATCTCATTTTTTGTCATCAAATTAGAGGTTCTGAGAATGCATCCAGGCAAACTTCCTCAACACAGTACCAGTGGCCAACTGGCAATAGCCCTGGAAGTAGCATCAACTATGTCATACAAGCACGCTGTAAACAATGACTAGTGGTCTGTACAATATTTACTTATTTAAAGCAGATTTTTCCTCACAAGAAGAGACTACAAACAAAACACTCCTCATACTTTCACAATTAGTCAGAACAAACTTTAACATATGAGCCTAACAGTTCAAAATTCTGAAAATCAAAGTTGTAGAAGCTTATATTTTTTCCCTTACTTAATTTCCCTTCCTTATCAGAAAGGCTACAATTGGAACTAACTAAATGTTTAGCGACAGCAGGATTAACTAAAAGCTATAGCTGCTGGGTCAGACTTGGGAAATGTATGAAGAATTTTACACATCTTTTACCTGCCTTTTTTAGGGGGCAGTTGGCGGACTATCAGAAAAACTGCAGGCAGTACCACACATCTTCCAAAGCTGACGGAACTGGAGGAATGGGTGAATGTTCTGGAAACTCCTCCTGTAACAACAGTATTTTCTGAAAGACTGAGAAACCTCAGTGTTGTCCCACTGAAAATATTGGTACATTATGGAAACAGTGTCAGAGAAAAATAGACCCTACACAGGAAGAAATCAGAAACTGAGCTCTCCTCAGAGTCTGAATCTGAAATCTAAGGAGAAAGCCCTGTATCTGTTCATTCCTCTTCCTATCCATATTCAGAATCTTGAATCTCTCCATAAAAAGAGGTATCCCTCTTTCTTTAACCATAAACTACAGTAAAAGAAGGGTCAACAGTCTAAATTAAACCCTGAGCTATGAGCTAAACCCAGTAAACTATTCCTGTCCAAGGAAATTTGAGGAACAAATACATGATTTGTTTTCCATTTGACAGGAAAAATGGGGCCAAGTGTTAACAATGGCAGCAGCAGCTTCCCCAGGGATAGGAACAAGATTCTGACAAAACAGGTCACTCTCTCAGGACTGACAAGAGTGGCTCTCCCTTGCCCACTAAGGGGACCCCAACAGCCACAGAGGATGCAACTAACCCCTGGTCTATACTGGCTGTAGGTGCTACACCAGAGGGATCCAGGGTAAAAGATGACTTGATCTGAGGTACAACAAATGGACACAGCAGAGTCACCCACTTATGACTGAGGCAGCCTGCTAGTTTGCTGTGGTGGCAAAGGCTGTTGGCTTAGCTTTTTCTTTTTGTGACTGAAAGAAGGACCAACAGTTTGCTCCAAGGAGAAGCCAAAAATAGTGCCTCTTTCCTGGGGAAAACAAGCAGCAAAAGTTGGTGAAATTTTAAAGTCTGTGAGATTCACTTTTTCACATAAAAACACAGCGAAAAGCAGTTTGCAGGGTATGAGCCCATTTTCAGCGGAGGCTTGGGGAGAAAAGCTCCACAGTACACAAACAGAATTAAAAATTTAACAAGGTTTACAAATATTAAGACAATAATAAAGTAGTACAATATGTGAAATACAATAAAAGAAAAATAAGCAAAATATAAAGGCAATCAATAAAGTTGACCATACATTATATACAAGATAGAATAGTGTTTCTAATGTGTACGTCGTAAAAGCCATATACTTTTTCTGGCAGGAGAACAAGAGAGTAAATTTCAGTCAAGTTCTGGGATAAAGAAAGATTAATGTAAGAATATACAGAAAGGACATTAGAACATTAAAGAATTAAAGTGAGGTGAGACTAGAAAATAGGTAAGGCAGGAAGAGAAGTAGGCTATATCAAGAGAAAGTCTACAAAGAGTAAGGAAGAAGGGAACAGAAGAGAGTACTAAGATAGCGTGGGGCATGGGCAGATCCAATTATTAGTTAGATGTTCGCGTGGGGCATGGGCAGATCCAATTATTAGTTAGATGTTCTTTCAGCTTACACTTGAAGGAATAGCAGTGGGGTACAAGTCTGATTACTTCTGGGATGCTGTTCCATGATTTGGCAACACAGTGAGAGTACAGACTAACCCCATTAGATGTTTGAGGTTTGTGACAGGAGCATAGGTCATGAGATGGAATACAGTGTTGAAGTAGTTTGTGTAAATGAAGAGTTGTACAGTATTTTATGAGTTAATGTTAGCTGATTAAAAGGTGAGAAGGTGGGGTTGTTGGGTCTCTATTAGATAAACGAAAAATGAAAATGTCCAACAGCTGACAATTCGAAAATGCTGTTCTTCAAAATCTCTATCGTGAGATTGCGGTACAGTGAAGATTGGAAAATTTGCCCTTTCCTCACTGTAGTGCGATCTCAGAGTTGGTATATATAACTAGTGGGGGTGTGGGTGCACAGCCCCCCACAACACCTATTAATAATGGCATTTTCGACTTTTCAGCCGTTTGAGATTTTAATTTTTCATTTATCTAATAGGGACCTGGAGTAGTTCAAGCCAATTTAAGGACCTGAGAGCAGAGCAATGGTAACAGTAGTGGGCCTGCCCGGTGGCAAATTTAGCTACTTTACTATAACATTGACTAAGTTTTGCTTTGAGGGAAGAGTAAAGATTGATTAGGATAGGTGAAGTGTACAGAAGGGAGGGTAAGAGATAGGTGGTGGCAAGGGTTCCTCTTGTGGAGTTGGAGAAGAACTTCTTAGCCCTATACATCATGTCCAATTTTTGATTATTTTTTTTCATGATGCTGCTGCTATGTAGGTCAAACTTAACATTGTTGTCAATAGTTTCACTGTTCACTGAACAGTTTTGTATGTGAAACCACAGGCATTGTTCTGAGAAGTAATAGCAAAGTTACAGGCATCTGGAGAAAAGTGTTTTGGTAAGAATAGTAGTACAGTTTTTTGGGTTAAGTAGCAAATGGTTGTTGGTGAGCCAAGACTAAATGGAATTGAATGCTTCTTGCGTTAAACTATGCAGATGAGAGAGAGAGAACGAGAGAGAGTCCTGGCAGAGCAGATTAATGTAGAGTCATCAGCATATTGAATTAGGGTGGCTTGTTTGCTGGCAGTATTAAAATGGTTAATAAAAATGTTGAAGGGAAGTTGACCTAGTATTGAGCCTTAGGGTACCCTAGTGCTAGCAGGTAAGTAGGAGAGAAGTTAAGAGTTCCATTTGACAGACATCATGACATCTGTTGCAGAGATAGCTAGTGAACCATTGTAAGGATGTTTTGGTTAAGCCCAGAACAGATAGTTGGGATAACAGTTGGGGGTGGGAGACCGTATTAAAGACTTTGGATAGATCTAAGAACAGAGAAGAGACATAGTTTCCTGAGTCACGAGCTTTGCTGACAGTGTCAGTAAAGGATAGTAGAGCAGTGATAGCGCTGTGAGCTGGTCTGAATCCATGTTGGGTGGGAGAGAGAAGATTATTGTCAAGGAGGTATTGAAGTTATTGTTTACGGCTACATTTTTCTATAATTTTTGATAGTGGTGAAAGAACAGCAATTGGCCTATAGTTAGAGATTTCTGTGGAGGTGCCACCTTTGTGGAGAGGAAGGATAAAGGATTTTTCCACAGGGAGGGGACATAAGACTCCTTGATGGATCTATTAATGATTATTGAGACAAGGTAGGCAATTGAGTCAGCAGACATTTTTAGAAATTTGTTAGGAAGACTGTATGCAGAGAAATATTTTATACATAACTGCAATACTTTATAAAAACAGTCTTTAAATGGAGAGGAGAAAACAGAGCTCTTGTTTAACGGTACAATACATTCTCGTGACAGTCTGTTAAAAAACAAACTCCCAGCTTTAAAATAACTTTCTTGAACACGAAAATGTTATAAAAGAAGCCAATTATTCAAGTGGAAGTTTTTTTTCTCCTCAAAAGGAACTTAACTGCCCAGCAAAGGAACAGCACAAGCCAACTGTCAATCCTAAATTTCTTCGATGGCAGGAAAGGTCTGAAGGGCTTGGCACCCAAACCTGTCTTTTTAGTCAGCACAGCTAATGCTGACTGATGGTTAGATTGTGTGAAATGTACCCTGGAAGCTTTGGAAGCAAGCCTGCTGTTATAAGTTATGCAGGCTATAACCCATACAGCGAAGGCTACTGTAGCAGTGATCAATATGATGAACATTTTGTTAATATCAGATTTCAGGCAATCAAGACTGGAATAAGCAGAAGGGAAAGACAGTAGACAGAAGCACTTTAAAGACTGCCTGAATGCAAATATTATGAAGACCAATATACTTCAGGGTAGATTACGGAAATGAGAAAAAGAAAAAAGTATGTTTGTAACAGGGCACATCAACTTACGAGAAAGCAGACTGGTGTACCCTAGCTGCCAGAGTGGGAAGGGTGAACAAGAATGTGGGAAGTAAAACATAAGGTGAAATTTTCAAAGCAGATAATAATAAGGACAGCACCGTTATGGTCCAAGTTGTAACGGTATGTGGAAGGGAAAGCATTCAAGGTCCTTTCTGACTGCAGTCAACATGTTGCAGTATAGTACAACATTAACAAAGAAACAGGAAGAAACGAAACGGACAAAGGGAAAATGGTTAAATTAATATCTCAGAAACAGTGAGGAAAGCACAGGAGACGGCTGGAGAACACGCAGAGGTGGACACATTATGGGAAACTGCAAAAGGGCAGTGAGGAAAGGTATGACAGAGAGCTAAATATTAAAATGCACATGGGGAAACAGACCTGTGTGGCCAAGTAAACACTCCTAGAAAATATTGACAAAAATGAGAAGGAATAAAAGGACTAGAGAAAGGGGATAAAAGTTCTAGAGGAAGGATTGGGTTCATAAAAGTCAGACATACAAGAAAGTTAGACATGGAGAAGCCAAACAAGATCAGACGAGTTAAACTGGGTCTAAAAAAAAGAAAACACTCAATGAACAAGATTTTTTTTTTCTTGCAGGGGAGAATGAGTTAGCCAGGGAGCAAGCAGCCTTGCATTCAATGAAAACACAGGGAATGTTGTTATGGGAATAGAAGAGATAAGGTGAATAAAGGAAACACAGAACTGTAGACAATGGAAGGGTGGAAAACAGCTTAGTAAGTTAAGAGGATAAGGTTTAGGGGGCCCTGTTCAAACAGTTACTCAGAGAAAAAAATTATCTCAACCTAATGGAATATTACAGTTGTGCTTTTGCCCAAGAAAGGGGTCTAAAAGCATTTTGGTGAAATAAGGAGTTTTATTTTATTTTGCTCTTGTTTACTGGGTTTGTCTGACTGGGTTTAGTCAAAAAACCCTTTTCTTCGGAGGCACAGGGAGGAAAGCCCCAACATATTACAAACATTTTTAAACAGATATTCAGTAACATGCACAGACACCAAGTAATATACATTATCAAAATGCACATTCATTTGCAAATTTAGTGTATATTCACATGAAATAAAGACAAACTATAAAAGATACTTGTGCATTAGATGTTGAACATTGAGCATCTAAATAGGTATATTAGTAGGTTTATCAGACAGATAATAGATCATGCGATTACTGCTTAGGCATTCTAAGGGAAGGAAATAGGTAGGTCAGAAAATGTTAGTACTGTAGTCAAGATGTCAGCTACAGAGCACGTTCATAGATACTTATAAATAAGGTTAACACAAGGTTTAAATATTAAAAGTACAGAGATGGGTGGTAAGAAGTATAAAAATATGAATATGGCTGGGAGATGCTAGAAAAACTACTCGGGTATTGGTGAAGATTGGGTTCTGGGGCTGTCCAGTGAAAAGTAATCAGCAGTGTGCCACAGGGGTCTGTCCTGTGACAAGCATGCTACAACGTCTATTTGGCAGACATAACACTGAAGATGAGAACAGAATTAACCAGTGGACAGATGACATAAAACCATTACATTTGGTTTGGGCTAGAGTAAGCCAGTCTGAAAAAAATAATGCAATTGGGAAGACTGCGCTGATGATGGCAACAAAATGTTTCACAATGATAGACGCAGTACTGTACCGATGCATTAGAAACCGGGAAACGGGATTAGGCAAGGAAGGACCAAGTTGTAAGCAAAAGATCACGAGAACGATCTACAAATAACTGCAAATGATGGCAGCTGCTATCAAGCTGGACAGCAATAACAAGGAAAATGGAGTTGTGTGTCACTGAATAAGGTGCTGGTAACACCGCAGCAGAAAACAAAATCCAGTTCTGGAGACTATCCAGAGGAAGAAACAGTAAGTTAATGACAATAGCAAAAAATATACAGCAGGTCACCAGCAGGATTGAGAATTAATTAGAACAGGAAACAAGGAAAAGCTGGAAAATGTGAAGCCACAGTCACTACAAATCAGGTGGGAAAGGATAGACAAGATATGAGTGCCAAAGGCGAGAAACAGAACTTCAAATGACACTGAACAGAAAAACAGGACTTGAGGTGGGAGGAGGAAACATAACTCAAAAGTTGGACATGGTAAATACTTCAGAGAGAGAAAGAGAGAGACCAAGACAGAGTGGTCACTGTATGGAAAAAATGCATGAATGCTTGGAGCAAAGCAATACCACTGATGTCATTAAAAGGGCTTCAAACAGGTGGAAGGGATGACCGCAAGCAGAGAAAAGGAGAGGTGCTGCTCATCGGAGGACAGGTTAGCTACAGCAACCACAGACAGGATAATCTCATCGGAGGACAGGTTAGCTACAGCAACCACAGACAGGATAATCTCATCGGAGGACAAGTTAGCTACAGCAACCACAGACAGGATAATCTCATCGGAGGACAGGTTAGCTATAGCAACCAGACAGGATAATGCATCCTTCTTCCAAGCAAGTTATGTACACGTTTTATCTTAATTCATGAAAATGATGCTCCTACAGAACTACAGACTTCATTTCAATGATGAGGGGCATTTCATTCTTACATCAAGTATGTTGACCCAGTGGGTACTAGAGATATATATAGGTACATTATTGGCATAATGGCATTCAACATCTTGATTGCCCGCAGTCTAAATGTAATGACATATTTTGCTAACAAACTATGATACACATGTTCAAATGCTATACAATTCTCCACATAATCTGCACTTAACACTTTTCCAAGTATGCCTTCCCACTCCAACATAGAGTGGCCTCATAAATGCAGCAAATCCCCCAAGTGCCCGGTAAATTCTATGACACACTTCCAGATCATTTTACTGAAATAGATTCCAACAAATGTAACATAGCATAATCAGTTTTCAAAAGTACTTCCATACAAAGCTTGTTCCTATCATCACTTTGCGCTTTAGGACAAACAAAGCCTCATCACTAAGCTACCAGAGCTGCCTAGCAAACACATACTCTCAACATGACCAAGAATTTCAGCAGTTTTTTTTTTCCAGCTTCACAGCAAAATGTACAGCCATATATCTTTGCAACTGATGGCTCTCAAAAGAGCTTGATACTCACTAACAACAACCTTTGTGAGTCACTGGAAGAATAGTTCCCTGAATCACTTTGTTCAGTTCTTTACTGAGGTTTTTCGCAGTCAGCTCCACAGAAAGAGGTGCCCTAAAACAGAAAGCAAACAGGTATTATTAAAAAAGAAACAGCTAAACTCCAAAAATATTTTGTATTCATTTACATTTAAATTAAAGTTCACCTTTTTGCTTGGTAGAAATGTTTGCCCACAAGTGATGGCAGGAGTCTTCTAATCCTACTGTCTGAAAGGAAAAGATCAAAACTGCTTAGCAGCCGACGCTTTGATTCATAAGGCTTGTATTCTGTTTTTAATATCTTGTATGGAATGATCTGGAAAAAAAACAACAAAAACAAAGATTCCATCCATGTACACAAAATGCTTTCTCTAGTGAAATATAAAAAAATGGAGTTAGCCATTACCTCTTACATGCAGCAGCAAACAACTCCATGTTTTGCTTCTGCTGGTGTGTGTGTGTGTGTGTGTGTGTGTGTGTGTGTGTGTGTGTGTGTGTGTGTGTGTGTGTGTGTGTGTGTGTGTGTGTGTGTGTGTGTGTCACAGCAGGCATAAAAAGATAAACAGCTTGTGCCTACAGTACTTCAAGTACGTCAACAGCTGAATAATGAATGCAGTGCAAAATTGTCTCAAACAACACTTGAAAGTTTTACAGCAAAAAAACAACAAACACACATTGCAAGAGTCCAAACCATAGCAAGAGAACCCAGAAAGCCTCTAAATGCATTAAGCTACAAAAGTTTTTAGGGAATATTCTGTAATTTCTGTGCCTCCAAGAAAATTGGAACCAAGTGTACCACAAACAACTCTGTTCCTGTCCAACTCAGCAACACTAATTAAGTACTAAAAATATGTCAGAGAAGGGATCAATGCACCCAAACAGACAATTCTCTCTAGCATTAAATGAGGTACAAAACAGCACCCATATGGAATAACTCTCTGCACAGCACAAGGGACTCAAATGTCATTATACGAGTTAAAACACTGTCGGCTGCTCTGTATTTTATGACCATTAGTAAATTATTCAGCCACCCAGTAATTAGAGGTAAGGTACAAGAGTTGCAATGACCATCTGGCTAATGGAGACTGAACTTTTCAAGCCACCAACAACTAAGGACTTGCTGGGACTTCTGCGGTATGATTAACAAATCCACACAATTATTATCCACATTAATGTGGAACATTGTAAAACTCCATTCACATATCACCTTGTTGAGACAACATAAAGTGCAAGGCTGCATACTAAACTTGTATAAATCAAGACAGTTAATCAAAAAATTTAACTCTGTGTGCGCCAGTACAATAACACTTTATAAAACATTGTGATGGTCACAGTGCAGACTAGAAGACTCCTACTTTCTCCCTAATAAATAACTGTTGACAAAGACTATTTACTTTTGTTAACTGGGTTAATCCCACTAGGCCTATGGTTAAATTTTATGAGAGATCCAAGGTGGTATTTAGGTTGATAGGTTCATAAGTTCATACTAGGCTGTAGATCAGGTGAACCATTTGTAACCAAGAAACATGATCCCACAATGAATTCACTAAAACATAAATTCCAGTCCCCAACAGGATGAATTCCTTTGAAACTAGTTACATCACCTTTCCATGAGGGCTTGAGAGACCAGACCGCAGTGTAATTATTACTTTCCATCCAGTTATCAAAGTTGCATTTAACTTGAGTCAGGGAAACATTATTAGCATTTATTAGCATTCAGGGAGAGAGTATATCCCATAAAAGAGGTAGATCCCTAGGTACCTATCACTCCAGCAAGTCCATATTAAAGGTAAAAAAAAAATCAGATCACGAGTGGATGTTTAGGGTGTTAACAGTTTTGTGGATGTCGAGGAAGTTGCACTTTGTGGTTCTGTAGGCCAGGCAGATGTCTCTCTCAAAAACAGATAGGACACTGAAAAGTCAGAGCACTCCGGACAGGACACTGAAAAGAGTCAGAGCACTTTAAGGCACTCAGAGTAGCTCAAGGTAGACACGCCCTTGACTGTATTAGCAAGGAAACACTGGACCATGTGATTTGATAAGTACATAACAAAGAGGACATTTACTTGATAAATGGTCTGATAAGGGAGGTGTAGAGGGGTGATCACTTCCTTGGATCTAGAAGATATTCCCGTAGTGACTTCCTAATACCACTGGTACCACTGGTAATGTGGCAGTCAAAGTACAGTTCACTGTCAATGAAAGTGCACAAGTCCATAACGGCAGTGGCTGGGTTTGCTAAGATATGTTTCATTTCTTGGCATTTAGTTTGAAGCATGATCTAAGCTCCATGTTACTACAGGTTAGACCCTCTTCGAGAATCTGGTGGACAGCTAGGGTTTTTATGACAGGTCTTAGTTGGCAGTCATCAGCGAACTTCAACAGCCACAGGCCCTTGGTGTTGGCTTTGAAGTAGATATCAAACAGGAGGAGTCCCAATACAGATCCCTAGGCCACACCATTGGTAACTACTCTTTTGGTTTAGTGTGTGACTAACACTAACAGATGGGGTTTCGTCAGTGAACCAGTTTACTATCCAGTGAAGAATATAGGGGTTTACATTTTGTTTGAGTAGCTTATTAATGATGTCAGAGTGTGGAATAGTATCAAAGTATGCAGTGTGAAACATCTTGCCTGAGTCGAGTGCCTCTGTGACTTGTTCAAAAAAGTCCATCAGGTTTAGGAAGCAGGATATGGCTTTAATAAATCCAAACTGGTTTGGATCCAGGGTTTGAAGACTTTTTACGTCTAAGAAAATCCCTAATGATGCACCCAATTACCTTGCAGATAAGACTGGTGAGGCTATGGGTCTACAGTTTCCCCGATCAATACTAGCTCCCTCTTTGCGAAGTGGGATGACTACAGCTGCTCTCCATACCCGATATGAATCCAGTGGAGAGGCTGAGACTCAATAAACTTAATAAAAAAATCAGCCAGACAATGTTTCGTGCTGACTAGAAGACAGCCTGATGCATCAACTCTATAGGCACCGATAGTATTTTTAGCCTTGGAGAGCACTTGGGACTTGATCAGAGGTGATGGGGGGTTGGCATAGTCATATTAATGTGCGGAGGGATAACGAGGTGAAGATAAGGGGGTAAAGTCTGAGCTGAATTTTTATGGTAATATGCTGGCTATGTTCTCAGCATTCAGTACTTGGTGTTACTTTGGTATTATTCAGAGCCTTGTTGGGCATTCCTTATGAGGTTTCTGATATAGCTAAAGAAGGTTTTGTGGCTATCCTTAACTTAGGTGGCAATTCTCATTTTGTACTCACTTGTGAAGAGCTAGGAAATATTCAAGTACAACCTGAAAAATATGTATTATTCACAATATGGTCAGGATGGGCATAATAAAAGTAAATGCTTGAAGAAATGTACAAGATAAGAGTCTTAAAAGCATTTTTTTTTGTTTCTGACTAGCACGTCCCCAAAAAATACAGAGTAAATGGAAGAAAGCATTCCAGAATAAACAGAAGCGCATAAAAGCAGTTTAGAATTGCTCACACCGTAGCATTTCATTCAGGAAGGGTTGATGATGGACACTCTTGGGATCAAAGAAAACTTTCTCATCCCTGCTCAACTGAAATTAACTAAAGTTTCCTCAAACCAATCTGATGTGTTGAACATGAAAAGTGATTCCAGCTTGGGAGATGTATTTATGTTAGGAGAACATACCATAAGAAAATGAGTGAGCACACAAGACCGAGCAAAACTCCTGAACCTTACCGATCATTTATCTCCTTTAAAGTCATACTGCTGATTTAATTTAATCCTGTACACTCTGCCCCCCACAACTTATGGAAGGTTTGGTCCCCTACTGCCTAGTTAGTCCCTTATAATTTTCTTTTCCAGGTACCATCGTGAGTTTTACCTTTAAGCTCTTCAGCTCTGGAACCTTCTCCACCAGTAGTTGAGGGAATCCCACACACCTCACAGTGCTGCTCTAATGTCCCTTACAAACCAGACAATTTAATAACTTGAATTTTTTTTTATACATAATGGCATTATTTAGAAACTTTTTTTCTTACAGAATGTCATTGTATGACAGCAATAATCCACTTCTGCATTCAGGTAATGTAGGGTTTATCCAGGTCATGGACTATTGGTAAATAACTACCCCTCTGCTTAAATGTCCAAACTTAACTCCAAGATCACTTGCAGCCAATTGTACTACTGCCATCGGTGTCTAAACTTGCAGAACAGTCCCTGCTGATCAAAGTTTGTCTCAAATCTACGGACACCATTGTCTTAGACCAATGGGCTCAGTCAGAGGCCCAGTATGGCATCACTAAAGGCCAAAACACAACCCAATATTGCTTTACTAGTTCCATCTAACAGTACTAAAGGACAAAATCGAAGAATTCAACAAGGCTGTGTTTTGTGATCACATCATATTACTGTATTTCATATCTCATCTTATTTATACAGGGCTAGATTGACAATTAGTGCAATGATTTAAATTTTCTCTCTTCAAAAGACACGACACAATACGGTACTACTCCCAACATCCTTATTGCAAGAGACCCAAGAAAGGGGTCTGTACTTGGATCCCCACCATGATCGACCAACTCGATCACCCTCCACTGCCAGGAATAACTTGCACAGATGATCTCACAATTTATAACCAATTCCTGCCTATGCCCCATAACCACCACACATCTCATTTGAGAGCCAGCAAAAAATTATATTTGATTTACCTCCAAACTACTACCGATTTTTTTTTAATAAAATCATCTTTATTTTAATTTTAGTCTAATATCTCAAACTCGTGTGACATCATCAAGCCTGATATATTTATAACACATTTAAACCAAACCTGATAAAATGAGCTGGACACATCCTTTGTAAGAATCAGCCTTAAAACATGATCTTCCAGATAACAATTAATACCACTATAAACAAATAATACCACTATAAACAAATACTATGTCCATCTCCATTTTTAGTGATATAAGGCTTTGAAAATGCAAAGCTGCCCAACATAGTATGCAATGACACACAACTTATGTATATGGTCTCAATATGGTTCAATCACTGCTTATAAAATCATGGGGAAAGTCAACTAAGTGCAGTGACTGTATTATCTTTAATAACCACCTACAAATGTGACACTGCAAATGGTAGCACTCTAGCAGTCAAATTTCTATCCCTTTTATTCTGATGCACAAAGCACCTCAACTCCACTTTTACATTTTTCGGTTACAACACCTTAAGACAAACAGAAAAATACATTTTAGCACTTTAATACTTCTGATTCTACTGTGATGCCATAATATAATCCAGCAAATAAAAGTGCTAGAAGAATTAGGTATGACGTACAAAAATATTTAAAGTGAAACATCCAATGCACCTGCTATAAGTGACACTGTTGAGTTTCATTCACAAAACGTCCAATACAGCTGCCATAAGTGACAATGATGAGTTTCATTCACAAGACCAGCAGTACATTTTAAACTTCTGCTTGCTCAAGAATCAGACATGTTCCATTTCAGGTAATTATTTTTCCTCTCTAGTCACACACACACACACACACACACACACACACACACACACACACACACACACACACACACACACACCTCACTCTTACAAACCCACATTTCTTTTCCAAAGATCCACCTACAGGTGGAAACAGTCTACCCAAGGCTATCCATCCACCAACTGAATTAGTTCTACTACAACAGTTACAAAGTAACAGCAAAGGGCAAGATGTGAAGCCTTCCCACAGCCATCTAGTACCTATGCCATGCCAATTTGCGGACATCACACATGGAAAGTAACAAATTTCTGCAATACAAAAATTTAGTTGCATATTAGACAGCTGTCTGCACTGAGGCATTACCTCACTATCGCATGCTGTGAATTCACAGCTGACAACCACTGAACACATACAATAACTTCAAGTAATAACTTCTAAAAATGTAATGTATTGCACATGTAATGGAGTGCACAATCAGCTTCTTAGCAACGGAGCTGGCATTCTCTTACCCGCGTAATTTGTTTGATTCCGTGCCGATCCAAAAGTTGCCTGTAAAATTTTTCCGTCTGCTCCGCAGTCATGTTAGCTTCATCTCTGGTAAATAAGCAAACGTCTGTGGTTTCTGGTCGAATGGCGTGGGGCAAGGAACTGAATAACAGAACAAACAATGTGTTTATAAGACTTATGTGCATCTACAGTTTTTAACCATCATGTTCTGGCTCCTCTGTACTTTACATGTCATGAAATGCCTTTCAAAGGGGAAGGATAATAAAGAAGCCAGAACAAGGACTAGTTACTCTCTTATTCTGCATATGACACACCCAGTTACACTAAAGTACAAAGAAGAAAACATTTTATTCAAAAGTGATTCAATTTGTTTTAAATACAGCTTTCCTCCTACTAGTAAATACACTAATGCATGAAACACAAACTTCTCTTGTTGTAAAAGACTAAAAACCAAACACTAACACTTTGGTAGCAAAGTAGACATTCAAAACAAAACAAAAGTAGATACTGTATTTAAATTAATTTCTTTTTTTAACCATGAATCTTCCAGAAAGAGAGAGAGAGAGAGAGAGAGAGAAAGACGCATTTCTGTATTAGGGTGTAATCAGGGGGAACAAACACACTATACTACATGTCACAAAGGTGAAACATAATATAACTCAGAACAATTAGACAAACACAGCAAGAAAGTAACATACAAGTGAAAAACACTGCAGTAAAAATTTAATTTATAAATGGACAATGACTATACAAGCAAAGGCTAATGTACTGTATACAGAAAAGCAAGAAATGACAAGTACACCGGCTAGAAAAGGGCAGACGTTAAAGCAAGGAGAAATAAAGCCCAAGACTTTTGCCATGCTTTCAAGGAAGCAGATTTCAAATGCACTGCACTGTGAGGGTGAAACAGGCTTCACAGGCCTTAAACTGGGTTCCCTTTCAGGAACACAAGGCCTGTAATGGCAAATCCTGCAATGCCAAAAAAATAAAGTGCTATTTGTAAAAGAAATACTGTGAAACTCAAAACACAATATAGGGCTCTACTGCCTCATGTGCCCCAGAACATACATACCTGAACCAAGGCCAAAGTTACACCGACTTCAGTTCAGATCAGGCATGTTCTTGTAACATGCAAACATATTCTACACCCTAATTCCTCCAAACTGCATGTCCCTAAACTATTAATACAACTCCATGAGCTCCACTTACCAACATTTCCCTTTCCAAGAAATGAGTAGTCCCCGTTCCACGCTTTCCTACTTAACTCTAAGGTGCTACCGCTTCCTCCCACACCACCACTGATGGAAATGCAGTCAGTAATGCTACTCTGTCAGAAAACCAGTGTACAGCACAACGTATTTTTATAGTACCATACCAAACAACTACCAGATCAAATATATATCACAGGGAATAAGGCAACCAATGAAGCCACATGCGAAACCTGGGAGCATTGTAACTCTAGTATAAAAGACTGCTGGTAAGAAGGATAAAAGACATCTGGCAAGTAGTGAAGGACATTTCTAGACAGAATTTAATGTGACTGGAATGCCAAGTACCAAGGTTAGTAAGTGTTTTAGCAAGGGATCTGGCAGTTGGTGAACAGGACAGTCTGTATGCTGCTAATCAGCTACTGCAGATCTCATCAGAACTGAAACTAGTTAGCACGGAGAAA